>NC_077222.1:20257616-20557616 GCF_024763615.1 Phlebotomus papatasi
CTTTTTTTAATCTTTAAGTTTTCTTTATATCTTTTAGTTCATAAAGGAAAAGAAGAATGTGCCTTCATAAATTCGTCGAACAAAGAACAAGAACGCCGGAAAATCTTACAAGTCTTATTAAAGTCCCAAACACAGAGAAATCTTTTAAAATTGATTTCTTAATTTTCAGTGCTCGCCGTACCTTAAATAAATACAAGAGTTGGATAATGGTGCAATAAATGTAATCAAGGGTATGGGATAACAAGTAAAGATGAACATAAAAGAAAGAAAAGAAAAGAAAACACAAGTAGTGAAAGATATTATCGTCACCCTTTTCAGCTTATTTCTTGTCACACTTCTTACTTACAGCTTCGCAATCGATTGTCGAGTTTCCAAGCCTGAAAAGACAATCTAGTCGAAGTCACAATACATGTAAGTTCATATCTTCTAAGGACATTTTTCTGCCTTGAGATAGAAAAAGTATTTGAAGCAATGGGGAAAACAATTCAACGAACAGGGAAGGTGGAAAGTTAAGGGGACACAAAATATTATTGGATTAAATAAATGTCTACTCGACCATAGACTGGACATCGTCTGAAGAATTTTCTTTGATCCCATAGTCAAGTAAAGATATAAACAAGTCCGGTTAGATATAACGAACAGTTTGAGCATCATTATAGGCCATTGCATTGAGAATATTTCACATTTTGTACAAGACTGGTATAAAATATTCAAAGTGAAATATTTAGTAAATCGTCATGATCGTCATATTAAATTAGCTATTTAGACTCATTTAAAAAAAGAGTATTTTGATTCGAAATTTCCTATTAGAAATTAAAATCCCCTACTGAATATTATCCCAGTACATTTTTGCCTACCTTACGGTGTATAAAATCTTCTATGAATAACTACCAGTTGCGTCGTGAAAGTGATGGAAAAGTAAAGCATTTTTTAAGAAACTAATTGAAAAATTCCTCGTGTAACAGTGATTCCTCATTGTCTTAATTACTTGATGTGTTACATTTTCATCACCATCAGTCCACTTCATTTTTTGCGTTGATAAAATGCAACCGGTGTAAAGTACACTTATGCCAGGAATTTGATTGATTTGATGATTGTACAATGTGATTGACTGAAGATATCACTAACTCGAGAACTTTCAACTTCACTGAAGAATATTTCCAGCATTCACTGAATGTTCTCTTCATAATGTGCTTAATTGCAATTAAAAAATAAACAAAGCATTCCAGGTTTGCGGAATGCTCGAACTCACGAAATAGAGTTCTCCGAGATAAAAGCATTCGTATTTTTAAGCATTTGGTGTGAGCTAATAGCATACGTATAAATAAAAAAATAAATTCGAGAAAGGTTAATAATTTAAGAATACATTACCAAATTCAAAATCATTCCAAAAAATTCAAATTTAACCAAAATCGGTTGAAAAATAAGCCCCTTTAGAGTGATGAAACTTTGACCTTCAAAAATTCAAGATGGCCATTTTTTGGGTCATAGGGACTAAATTTCCACCAGGACTACCTCCGAGACATATCCGAAAATAAACGAAATCATAAAAGCTGTTTCCGAAAAATCAAAAAATAACAGGGAAAGAGGGATAAATGAAAGATATGAAAATGGTCCTTGAGTCGACTTATGGAGATGGAGTTCTGATGACTGGAAGTTCCTATCTTTTACCGTTTGGTCTCTAGTGACAAGTTTACGGACAAAAAAGAAGAAAATGATTAAAGAGAATTCTTTAACGCGTATTAACCGATTGAGACCAATGCAGAAAATGGGAAATTTCAAGACATTTCCAAGAAAAAAAAACAAATTTAACCACGTCGGTTGACAAATAAACCCTTCACAGTGGTTAAACTTTGACATTCAAAAATTCAAAGTCGAAGTATCGTGTGGACGAAATGTTTACCTCGAGGGAAAAATGAAGCTAATGAAAATTGTCCTTGGATAGACTTATAGGAAGGATTGGGTTTCCCGAAGACCAAAATTTAGTACCTCTTACTGTTTGATCTCTAATTAAGTAAGATGCTTACGGATAAAAAAAAGAATTTTTGTAGTCGAACTGTTAAGCCAAGATGATATTGTAAGAAATTTACGATGTAAAGTTAGTACAATAAATATGCATTTTAGGAAGTGTAGAAATGTTAGTACTAAATTTATTTATGGAATGAGGCATAATATTAATAAAAGAACTATTCTAAAACTTATTGTAAAATTTATGATAAATTTAAGACGCAACTGAATGAATTTGTACTAAATCCAATCTAGATTCTAATATAATATCAATACTAAATTTATTCTAAAACGTATCGTGTACTAAATATTGAGACGTGGCGCAATATTAATATTAAGCAATTCCGGAACAAAGATTACACTAAATCCACTTAAGCATAATCTGGCATATTTGTGCGAAATGCAACGTAAATTTTAAGAGTAATTACACTGAAAAAAAAGATGGTGCGATTAAATTTTTTCCTCGTAACTTTAACACTTTTTAGGTGTAAAAATATATCAACATTTTTTTATGTTAATTTTACACCTTTTTAAGGGTAAAATCAACATAAAAAAGGGTAACTTTAACCCTCAATACACCTAAAAAGGGTAATATTTACACCGATTTCGGATCAATACTGCAGGGTAAGATAAACATTTCCGGAATGTCATTTTAACTTTTTCGGATTTCTCTCAGTCAGTGTAGTATTAAGTATTTTAAATAATAAGTTTTGTTCAGTAAAAAAAATCTGAAACTTAATAAAAATATAAAAATAGTTTTTTTTTTAATAATTATGCTTATAGTTTCGGTTGATCTACTCTATGGTCGATTTCTATTCACCTAGCGGTATTGATTTGCCAGTATTGCGCGGAACCACGGCGACTTTTCCAGTTCTTAAGTTTCTGTACACTTTCTATTTCTTTGTATAATCTTCTTTTTCTTATTTTTAACTTGAGCCGCCTCCCTTAATTTTATAATCCTAATTTCTTGGTCCACTCTATGCACTTAAAATTTTATCATTTTTAGCATCTTTTATATCATATTTAAAACTTCGTTGCACGTCTTATGTCTCTAATTTCTGACATTCACTGCATGCTTGGGTTTTTCTGAACTCTCTCAGTAGTGGCAAAAATACGTGCTTCTTTGAAGCCCGTTGCCACTTAATCCCATACCTATGCTCTGCTCTGTCTCCTTCCCTTACCTTACCAAATGAGATCAATCTGATCTGCATTTGAAGCTCGATTATATGAGCTGGCTTATACGGTCAATACACCATGGGTTTTTGCCGTTTACCTGGTGTGACCGGTTACGGTAAGACGGCGGCAGACGTAACCATGGCTTTGATTGGGAAAATAAATATAATAATAATAATAATAATAATAAAAATTGGTTTATTTTTTTCTAATTATTATCTAAGAAGGTTGAAGGTAAATTTCAAAAGTGTTTATTTTGTGTCATTAAAAAGTTTCATTAGAATTTCACTTTTAAAGTTTTAAATAAATTGAATATTGATCAAATTTAGTACAAGCTACATTTAGCGTTTAGAATTTTTTTATCTTGCAAAATTATTGATTTTCACTACGTAGCCATATTATATATATATAATAACTGCTTCACAGGCTTCACACAACATAAATAACAAATACCAAAAAGAAATTGCTCTGAAGTTGCGTTAGCAAAAAAAATATTTCACTTGATTTCTATTTCCTTACCTTTTCTCTTTCTTTTGAATTGTATTATGTGCAAAAGGAGTGTTTCCCCTCCCGGAAGGCTATCATTAGTAACATCCTTCGTCATTGTCTTAGCGCTCAAACCACTCCTTTACCTCACAAAGCCCATGAAAGGTGTTATCGAGACAAGCTGTGGACTGTGTTTCTTTTCATGTCTCTTCCGGGATGAAAATCGCTGTCATGTGATAAAGAAGTGAATCATGTCTTCCTTCGGAGAAAGGAAATGTGGGTTACATATTTTGTTCGATGGTAGGGGCCTCCAAATATCTATTTACAGAGACAGACGTTCAAAGATAGCTTCTTCGGAATTTTCTATATCAGCAAGGATGTTTTCTCCATCATCGAGCAATTTTTCAATCTTTTAGCGGATTCCAAGAATCTTATCATGATATTTTTTCTCATCCATTCACCTTCCGAACTCATGTCAAAATCGCAAAAAGTGGCAATAATTTTGGAACTTTATATTCTGTTGCTTCTTTTCTAGTTCTTTAATAACATCTAAGGTAGTTTCTTTAATTTTTCTGCATACCAGATTTTTGTAAAGATATTTTTCCATACCATTACACTTAATTCCTCTGGTATTATAGTGGTTCATATACCGAATTTTAATTGTGCAATGAAAGACAGCAATAGTGCTTTATTAAAATCTCTAATTATCATATTCTAACTCGAATACAATATCTGTCAATTTTTCTATAAGCAATAATCTCATCTAACTGTCTCATTGAATAAGGAATTAGGAACTATAAAGAATAATCACAGTTTGATGTTTGAATTGATCGGAAAGTGAATCAAGTGCAGAGATCAACAACAATTTGCCCGTAAGATGAAAAGTGAAGCGAAACCGCCAAGTGACTAACCTTGATTGCCTGCTCCAATATTTTATTTATTCGTTTTCATTCACCAACGGTACATTAGCGTGATCTTAACTTTTCATAATGCAATGCTATGACCTGCAATGCAAATTTCAATAATCTCACGCTTATCGAGACAATAAATAGCAATAAAAAATTTTTTATGATCTTTAATGTTGTGGCGTCACCAGTTCCACCCATGCCCCTTCACCGAGCCAAAATGAAACAATTCACATAATTGCACAGTATTTTTCTTAAGTAGCAGCACCGACTGCAGAATGGAATATTTTTGTGGTTCTGTTATCAGAAGGTGAATTACCATGTGGCAATTTAGTGCTCGTATTTCTGCTTAATGAAATATCTTTAAGCTGAAAGTTCTGGAAGGAAAACATCTTTATAATTGTGTTGTTTTAGCAGAATTGTTTCTTTACGGAAGCTATACTCAAGAATACTTGTCAAATTGTTTTACCAGAAATATACAAAACAATCTTTCAAAGTTGACTTAAAACTATATAAACAAGTTATGCATTACTGCATTTCTACTAAATTGTCTATAAACTTTACACAGTCTTCTTTTGTGCATTCGAAAAAAAATACCCAAGCAGCATGTCGCAACAATTATCGTAATTTTAGTATCCAAGTTACCAAGTAAAGTGGTGGCAAAGCATCCCAGGCTTAGCGAAATTCTCGAACTCGAGACTTAGATGCCATGCCTCAAAAGGAATTTCATATCATTTACCGTATACCGGTTCTCAACCGATTTTGAAAGATTCATAAATCACTCAAAAGATCGCCTAAAATAGCTTAAGAGTAACAAAATTGATTTTCGGTTAAAATTTGGTTATCGGCTCATTTCCGGTTTATTACTGAATTTGACTTACCAGAAATTCTAAGACCTTTCCAACGAGCCTAAGCATTATACCATTAATTTGAGGAATACACTCTCGAGAGCCTTTTAAACCTTCAACATTGAAAAAACGTTATTTAGAATATTTCAATCAGGGGCATGATATTTCCTATGTTTCCCATGTGTTTCTAGCAAGTCGAAATTTTTTTGAGTTTATTAGCTGTTTTCTGTCATTGTAGAATGAATTAGTAAAAAATACTAATACGAAATAAAAGCCAATTTAATACCGAAGAGGCAACCGAAAACCCTAAATTGACAATCTACGTAGTTTTGGAGATATGTCGTGAAATGTGTACGAAAACAGGGAAAAAATTACAATAAAACTGATCGAATTTTTCAGAGCTAATGTCACCCCTTGATTTCAACAGTGTTTTCGTAGGTATACGAACAAAATGTGGAAGTTTGAAATTTTTGGGGGTGAAAATCAAGGGATTATATAAACCACTCTCTGTGAAATACAAGTAAAATTAGCAAAGTCCTAATTTGCTAATTTTACGCTAATTACTAAACGTCAATTGCAAAAGATTATATAGAATTATAATAGTCTGTCGTATTTTTAAAATTAAATTAAGGTAAAATAGAGTAATTTTTAATCAGATGTGGAATGATATCTTTTTGACGCTATCGAATCGATAGTGTCGATAAAACTGTGCCTGTTAGAATTAGTAAATGACAGGTTTTTAAACATAATTGGGCTACTTTTATCGTACGGTTCTTAAAAGAATTTCACTGTTGATAAATATTTACATTAGGATAAATGTCCTAATTCAAAACCATTTCCAGACACTTTAACTTTGACAGAAGATTCAACACATTAAGTTTAATTTTTTCTGAAGAGAAATACATAAATTTGCTCCTTAACTCCTTTAGAATGTTACTGTTTAGTTAAAATTCTTTAGATATAATTTGAAAACTTCTTAAATGCAAAAAAATACACGAGTGCAAAATGCTTCTATTGGAAACATATTAATCCAAATAGAGACAAGGGAAAATTCCTAATTGGAGACAAACAGTGTAACTGAAACCGCGACGAAAGGCTTCCAAAACCTTGTTGAGTTGCTCTTGAGTGCAGAATTTGTTCTTATTCCTGGTCTTTTCTCCTTTCCCATATAAAACAATAAGGAAATCTCTCCAAAAAAAATCATATTTACGGGGTTTCCTATTGAAGCATTTGCAAATACTTCAGAAAAACCCATTTTGATCACGAAATAGGTAATTATTTCATTTGAAAACTTTACGTAGCGTTAACAATAAAGACTAGCACTTAATTTAACTAGAATTAGCCAGAAATATGACATAAATGTTTAACAAAACGAATAAACAACAGTCACCTTATTGTGTTTTTCATTGGAAAACATGGTTGATCGATGAAAAGTTTCTGAGAAATTAACAAATTAAAATTTGTAAATATGAATGGATTTTCGCTTTATTTGAAACAAAATTTACTAAATAATGAAACCGTGATATAGAAAATAATATAATAATTTAGTACTGTATTAATCATGAGAACAATGACGTTTCCATTTGGAGTAGCAAAAAATTCCATTTGGAGCAGGTTTTGAATTAGCTTAGTTTACCTTAAGTACAGAAAATGCAGCAATCATTTAAATTTTTCAGAATCGACAGTTGATAATATCGAAAAGAAGTTGTCATGACACCCCAGTTTTCTTTTTATTTCTTCTTTTTTTTTTGGTTTACTTTTTGTCATTTGAAATACAGAAAAAAAATTTCAAATTCCCCCCCCCCCGCCCTTCCACCTGAAGTACGATACCTTTCTAGTAGTTTCCCTTGGCACACTCTTATCCATGTTATCAGTCCTACTACATTGTAACTAATTTATGTTACTTGAGTAAAATGATTAACACAGCTGAGGAGGGGACAGGACACTTTAAGAACAGTGCATCAATCTCATTCTACTGGCACTAGCAATTTTAAAATAGTAACAATCAACCGTCTCGTCGAATCAACAGAGTTCATTATTATCAAAACACAACAGTAGGATATTTCAAATTGCCCCTTCTTCCCCCAATAATTTTATTTATAAAAAAAATCCACCGACTATTTCGAAAATAAGCGTTTTTGGAAGTCACGAAATATTTGCACCACAATCACACGATATTCCATGTTATTTTGGATTTTTTTTTACATAATTGACGATGCAGGGCAAAAAAAATTGGAACTTTTGCATTAGAAATATGTGGCAATTGAATATATGATCTTTCCCAATATCCAATTGAGAGAAACTAGCAATTTCACTGATTTCTATGTGGTTTCTATGATAAATATCACGAGAGAATTCGTAAAATGTGCGTTGCACTTAGCAATGTATTAGCTTCTTTTTTTGTTAACTTCTCTTTTCATCAACTTTCAATTAATCGCATTCTTTCAGACAACGTCAAAGAACGTCGATTGGAGGTGTTTACCTCTTGATTATTCTCGCTGACTCATGAGGAGAATATAGTGAAGTCATCTGAAGCATGTTCTTAGATTGCGTTGGTTGAAATACTTTCAATTTCAGATATTATAGGATTAGAACCGCTTGATATACAGCAAAGTCATCTGAATATGAAGCTGTTATGTAGAAAAAAACGGAATAATTTGTAAAACTCTAATATCATGTTAGTTGAGATTATTTACAATCTCGTACGTTCTATTCTAAGATCGTCCAAATGTTGATATCGATAATATATAGTTAAGTCTCCGACATTTTCAATAAAACTATAAATTTTAATGTTAAATTTAAATTGGTGTCCCATGAAGATAAATATGATCATTAAACTGCTCATACAATTATTCAAGTTTGGACTGGTAAAGAGGATCTTATTTCTGTCAAGGAATGGAATAAATTAAAGACATTTAGAAATTCCCAGCCTCTACCATTTAATATTTCTTTTCTTTCATTCTCTTGGAATATAGGAAATGGTTTATACAGGCTTTGGTTTTGGCTTTGGTTTCGAACACACTTCATTTTTGTCACATTCGTTAATTGAACCTGACCTATTTTTTTCAAAAAATGTGTGACTTAGGACTAGTTATTAAAATAAGTTGGCATAGATAGGTCACTTTCATTAAAGGAATATGGGAAAAATATGAATTGATCGAAACCAGATTATGTGAAAAGCATGAAAACCTTACCCTAATATGGGAGATTGGGGCAGAATTAGCCTGCAAATAAAATGTATTTTTATCTATAACACTGTGCAACAATTTTAAACTTTTTTTGTCCCTGGATTCTCATGCTATTTTTTCTATTGCCAGGATCAAATGATTTACGAAAATACTTATCATTTTGATTTTATTTTGTTTTTGCGCCTGGAATCTATAGGCAAAACCGTTTTTGCCGTTTATTGATACTTGTGTACCTATATCTCCGATTCTGCTGAACCGATTTATTTCTTAATAATGGAACATTTGTTCTCCTTTGAATGCCCGATACTCCTCTGGACAGATAGATTTCGTGAATCTGACACTAGGGGCGCTGTAGTCTGATATATGTCAGAAAACATGAAAAAATCAAACCTTTTAGCAACTTTAATCAAAAATATCTCGAAAACTAGGACTGTCCCTAACAATCTATTTTATGAGTTTTTGATAGAGAATTTTATTAGTTACATTTTCATCGATGTGCAACTTCTCACTCAGTTGTTTTTTAACCTCGAAATTGAGGTTCAAACGAAAATCGAGCACTTAGCCAATTAGAGAAAATCTTGACTATTTCACACATTTTGACTTTTTTTTCAAATTCAGAAAATCCATGGTATTTCTTTTACTTGTTTTTGACAACTGTAGAAGTTTAATAATTTTTACTGTTGTTACGCAAAACCAACGTGAAGATAATTATATATTGATGGGGATACCGGAAATTATCGGGAAATAGGTTCTCTCAAGAAAAACTCATCAACTTCTTCCAAAGCTTTCGGCTCATGCTCCGAGGCTTCATCAGTGGCTGGAACAAAAGAGAGAGCCATTCTTTCTTCATATCTATGATTTTGATCTCTTTTTCTCAACCAACTGAAGTCTGCTATTTCTGACTATTTCTCTTTTGAGATTCGTTAATAAGGGTCAACACAACACTATACAAAAACAAAGGATCCCATACCACCTAAACAGGGGCGTAACAGCTAGGGGGCAGGCGTATATTGCCCCCCCCCCCTTACCTGCCTCAGCCCCACTCCTTAGCAGGCGACTATCTGTCCCAAAATTTGCTTAAATTTTGCATTGTTCGTCTGCAAAATCAAAACTCGGTAAAATCTGAATACAGGTCAGACATTGTATGTAATGTCTCATGTGGTGAATGTGATATGAAGTGGGTCCCGATCAAAATCCCGAAAGCTAAAATCCTAAAGCTAAGATCCAAAAGCCAAAATCTCGAATTCTTAAAAGTGTCAGCTACTCCCACGATTGCTGTCGCGCTTTCTGGAGGCAAAGGGAAATTTTCAGTGTCTTGGGAATCCTTAATATAATTTCCTATAATATATAATTATCCTTAATATAATTTCATCCCTTTCAGGATTTTGAACATTCGAGATTTTGGTTTGCAGGATTGTGGCTGCCTCCGGAATAAATAATGGCTGTACCTTTTGCTCCAACCACTGATGATTAAGGGTCGGAGCCTGAGCCGAAAGCTTTGAGAAAAGTTGATGAGTTTCTCTTCAGAGATCCCATTTCCCGACGATTCCCGGTATTCCCATTAATATCCTCATTCCAGGTTTTGGGAACTTCAACCGGCAACCGGGCTCTTGACCAGCTTTCGCGTACTCTTTTTGTCAGTGGGGTTGTAATCTAGAACTTGCCTTAACATAAAAGCCAAAAAAAAATTTAATATGTTACATCGGTTTTTAATTTGACTTTTCTATGTTTAAATGGTTTAAACATTAAACATTAGAATCAATTAAATACAAACTTTATCAGGTTTTGAACTATAAAAATTTTACATTTAATAAAAGGAAGTGGGGCACCTTTGAAAGTGGGGCACCTTTGAAATTGAGTTTTTTCTCCTACGTTTAAATGGAACTGAGCCATATTATAATACAGTGCCCGCTTCGTTATTCGGATGATTGGGAGACAATATGATAGATGTCTGCTTCGTAATCCGGATGGATTCTTTGAATTTGTTCAACATCTCGAAAATATAACACAAGTTTTTTTTTTTGGAAAATTAAAATAAAATTTTAAAGAATATTAAGAGAACATAATTAGAGAATTCTATGCTATTGTACTTCATTTATTAAACAATTCATCACAGGATAATTAATTTTCATTGCTGAACACAAATGCATACATGACCTCAAAATTATTTTAAATGTAACCGTCGATAACTCGTCCGGATTAAGCCGATCCGAATTAGAGAACGGGCACTGTATGTATAATTTAGTTTCTCAATGTGTTTGTGCAGCTAAACTATATCACAATAAGGCTCAATTTTATTTAAAAACTAGGTGAAAAATCCCAATTTCAATGGTGCCCCATTTTCAAAGGTGCCCCACTTCCCTCTAATTAAATAAAAAATATTTGAATTTTGAACTTTCAGTATTTTGATTTTTAAGAACAAAACAGACATATTTTAAAACTCTTATTCATTTTTTATGCTAATGCAGTTTATAATAAGTTTATCACGTTTATAATTTTTAAGTTTTTTGAGGCAAGTGTCTTCAAAATGCACTAAACATAATTAATTTTCAATTTTGAATACAAAATTCCAGGTAGGGTAAGTGTGCCTAATTCCGACCAGCTTGCAATTTCGGCCACCTTTTTTGTTCCTCGAATTTCCATGAATTTTTGGTTTTTACATACTGTAGAGATTGTACAACGCAAAAGAATAACAAAAAATGTAGTTTCGACAAACGAGATGACGTGAAAAAGGCATTGGAAGAGTTCCTGAAGGGCAAGAAACTATGAGAATGAAGGTGGCCGAAATAGGGCGCCAAAGCTATGTCTACATTTTTATTCATTTTAAAATGTATTCAGAATGATTTTAAAGTAAATAAAGACGATAAACTGTCTACAATGTTCTAAGCAACACTCCTTAAGTAAAAGGAATAAATAAATCAATTTCTATTAAAGATATTGCATTTCAAACTTGAGACTTTGGTGCTTGCATGCAACTATGTCGAAATTTGGCACACTTACCCTAAATGAGAGTATTTATACCAAGTCGAGAGGTTCTAAGTGCTAGATACCCTGGATTACGTTTTAACAAATCGCTCATATTAGGAAGGTACTACTCTAACCAATCGTATACTTTGGGTAAACTCCTTTAATTTTTTGCTCTTTCTCTGTCTTTTTTGTTAAAGAAATAAAATGATGAATTTTGAATCTGTAATGGCTCCGGCACACCTTTTAGACCAGGAAAATTTCATGAAGACGAAATTCGCATCCCTTTCTTTCTCACATGTTTTGTATATGACTATCTCATTCTTTCGCATACCAAATTCGATTGATCGAAATTGAATTTGGTGTGATGTTTAAAAGAAGAAGAAGAGTGCAAGAGAATGAGATAGACATATGCAAAGAATGTGAGAAAGAAATAGCTTCGAATTTCGACTTCATGAAATTTTCCTGATCTAAAAGGTGTGCCGGAGACATAACATTCAAAATAAACTTGAGATATGGAGTTGTGTCTCTGTAATATGAAATGAGTTGTAATATGAAATTAATAGAGGAGAAGCGAGGGATATTTTAACACAGTGTTAGGGTAAGTGTGTCAAATTTCGGCATAGTTGCATACAAGCGACAAAGTCTCACGTTTGAAATGTAATATTTTTAATAAAAATTGAATATTTTTGATACTCTTTTATAAGGAGTGTTGCTTGGAACCTTGCAGACAGATTATCATATTTATTTTCTCTAAAATCATTCTTAATACATTTTAAAATGAATAAAAATGTAGACATAGCATTGGTGGCCTATTTCGGCCACCTTCATTCTCACAGTTCCTTGTCCTTCCAGAAATCTTTCAATGTCTTTTTCAGATCATCTTACTCGTCGAAGCGACATTTTTTGTTTTTTTTTTTTTTGTATTGTACAATCTCAAGGGAATGCACAAACAAAAAATTCATGGAAATTAGAAGCTGGCCGGAATTTGGCACACTTACCCTATTCATTTCCACAAAAATCATTTTAGAAATGAGTATGAACTTGGTTGGAGCTGACTCTATCCTTATTTTTAACTTGCATTTCTGGAAATAAGATGGAAACAAGATTCTGAAATAATATTCATTGCATTGCAGAATCCAATTTCTTTTGAAGACGTATTCTTCTTAGGTGTGATTTTTATGGATTCTTAGGATTCTTACGTATTAAATCCGATTATCAAGATTTTGATCTACTTTGTTTCTACACTAAATTGAAAAATATAATTAATAAACATGTGAGTGTGAGAAATATGCCCTGTTCTGTCCTAAATAATACATTCGTGCGTAAATTTGTAATAAAATTATCAATTCAAGCGGTATGTGGACTTCCAACCCAAATCCCTAATCTTTCCGCTTCCTTTTCTACCCTGATATCAACTAACCAATTTCCGGGATATTGAATACACGGATTGGGATATTAATTGATTTAATTTATTCAACAATGGCAAAGGAAACAAAGACTCCCAGAGAGGTAATTACAAAAGTCTGCAAGAAGTGGTGCACCACATGGGATTCCGTGCTCAACCCCTCGAGTGTTTTATTGTGTGCGACTTGACCAGATAGAGATTAATCGGATTACATCGTTTATAAATCAGTTTTGTGCAATATCACATAAAATTCCAGCCCAGCGTTAACTGAACCATGTACCAAAAATTGCATAATTCTGCACCATCGGAATATGTATTTGTGTATATAAAGTTCAGAAAAACCTCAATTGGTGTGGCTTTATAGAGGAAAAATTATTAAATTCCCTAATCATGCCACACAGGTACATATCTCAATTGCAATTGGTGCAATTGTTATATTAAATATTCACTCAGAGAGTGTTGCAAACCGATCTAATTGTTGGCCACGAGCCAGAGATGAAAGACATGTGTGGAGGAGAGAACACAATACCCATATACTCCAGGGAGTGGTCTCAATTAATAACAGAAAATTCTTCAGCTTGAGTTTCTTCTCTTTATTTCATAGGAATAATCTTTTAATGGATCTTTTATGTCTTCGGCTTCCTCATGGCCAGTGCATAAGGTACTGAATTGATTTTAATATACAAGTATTTTGTCATTATAACAATACTATACCGAGGAGTTCCTCAATTGAGAACCGTCCTGCATTTTCTGATGGATCCATATGGGAAAATGCAGGAGGTGTATCACTAGATGAGTTATGAGAAAATGTAGTGTGGAAGATGGTAAAGATGGACGAGTGATAGGTGATCAAGAGCAAGAGCAAAGGGTCGTCATTTGGAGAGCGTCAATGAAAAGTTGTGATTTCTTCGAAAAGATGGTAAAATTCGGCAGTTTTATTCAAATTGGTTTTCTTTCATCTCGTAATTTAATCTTTTTTGGTGGAGAAGCTTTCCATGGTTTGGGTGGAAACTCTTCGTCCGACAGCTCAGCAGTGGTGAGGATCGCTGCGGACGCCTCAATAGTGATGGTAGGCGCGGGAGGCGGCTTCAGCGTGCGCAGCGGCATGCGCCGCCTTGGCGTGCTGTACCTCAGGGGTCTCAACAGGGACACCATTGTGGATCACGGGCACATGGTGGGCAGCGGCAGCGTGCGTCCAGGCACCGTGAGCTCCGTCCCAGCGACCATCATAGTGTCCATCGTCCCAACGTCCGTCGTACTGTCCGTCATCGTGGCTGTATCCGGCCTTGCTCTGAGCCTCAGCAACAGCGGCGAAGTGAGCAGCCTTAGCGTGGGCGACTTCGGGTGTGTCAACGGGTCCGGCATGGTGGTGGACGGGAGCGACGGCATAGTGAGCGGGGGCGTAGCCATGTCCACGGGCAGCGGCATGGGCGGCAAAGTGGGCAGACTTGGCAGCGGCGATTTCGGGTGTGTCCAGGACAACGCCATTGGGAGCCAGAGGAGCATATCCGTGGTGGACGGGAGCGTAGGCAGCATAGTGGTGTCCTCCAGCCTTGGCGTGAGCGGCAGCATGGGCGGCCTTGGCGTGCTGCACTTCGGGGGTATCAACGGGGACTCCGTTGTGGATCACGGGAACGTGGTAACCTCCCCAGGCGGCAGAACGCTTGTAGAGATGATGGAGTCCATGGCGGGCAGCGGCGTGGGCGGCGAAGTGGTTGAGCTTGGCATGCTGAACCTCAGGGGTCTCGAGAGGACCACCCTGATAGCCGAGTCCGGCATGAGCCCATGGGCCAGCGTAGACCAGAGGAGCGTGGGCGTGGTAGAGGGCTGGAGCAGCAACGACAGCTGGTGCTGGTCCCTTTGGCAAGTTGGTGGCAGACACTTGGAAACCTATTGAGACACTGTTAGTTAAATCTGGCTAGGTCTGAAGACTGGATTGTGACTCACCATTGTGAGGATCGGCGGTGTAGTGGACAGACTGGAGGAGTCCGTGTCCATCGACGTAGCTGTAGGCACCGCGGGTGAAACCGTGGGAGGATTCCTCATGTTTCTGGGAGTTGGGGTCGGCATAGCCGTAGGCATAGTTGCCATGGCCATCCTGACTGTGGTACTGGGAGGACAGACCAGCATATGGGGTGGCTGTGCACGCCACAACGAAGAGAGCTGCCACAATCTGCAATATTCCACATTATCACACATTTTGCACTCTAAATTGTCGGAGAGTCAGCAATTAATCTACATAATGACTGACTAAGTGATTAGGTCTTATGCATTAACACTATGCAATTTCACTGTGATTAGCACAATTTTGCGGATGGAAAGAGATCACTTTTCCCTATTACAGCACTGAGAAATTATGTCTTGTACAACAGCACTGATTTTTTTTTAGTCTGATCTTCACATAATCCACGAAATGGGTTGATTGAGGTCTGAAGTAGTCTGAGCAGGATAAGGGATACTTACAAATGCCTTCATGATGATTTTGTGTGATTCCTCGGTCCGCTTGAGACAAAAAAAACTGCTCTTGGTAACCTCCTAGATTCGTTGGAGTCTAGGACTGTTAGTGAACTGTACCGAACCATCGGGCTGGCCAGCATTATATACCCAAAGTTGATCACGATCTCCACTACAATTGCTCACTTCCTCGCACCAAGTGCTCTCTGTCTCGCTCCAAGGAGGGGGCACCTGAAGTCTTTTCTTCAGGTGGAGACTCTCGCGGTTTCATCGCGATGTGTATATGTATTGATCATGTTGCCGGCACCACCAGCCAAAACCCATGACCTTGCTTTCCCCATCACACCAGTCAATTGGGAGGAGAGGTGAGACTGCATATACACCTCCACCTCATGCGAGAGTGCATGAGA
Source organism: Phlebotomus papatasi (assembly GCF_024763615.1). NCBI lineage: Eukaryota > Metazoa > Arthropoda > Insecta > Diptera > Psychodidae > Phlebotomus > Phlebotomus papatasi. Next base: position 20,273,460 of record NC_077222.1, read on the forward strand.
CATGGAGGCAGGAGGAAGTTTAGCAGCTCACAATTCCCCCAAACTTGAACCACATATTCCGCGTTTATATTGTTGTAATTACGAGCAATTTCAAGAATTTTAATTACTTTATATAATAGGCACAAAAGTCGTGCTCACCGATACACTTTACCCATAAGCACCTATTGCTTGAGATTTAGAAGAGTGCTATAAGATTGAGAGCAAAAAACTTCTGGTAATGCTGGACATGTGTTGAAGGTATTGGGGGGAAAAAAGGTATCTCACATCACCATGATATTGGATATCTTTGTCGCAACATTGTGCACTAGTCCACTATAAGGTGACGCAAGGAATTTTGATTGGAAATCGACGTTTTTCTTGTGCCCAACACACCACCCAATAATTGTAGTATAATTGTTCAAGCGATCCCATAAATGGGCACTTTTACATTGTTAATAACTATATGTACTTATCTAGGTTTTTTGTGTGTGACCAATGTCCCCTTGTTCCGCATGTGTGACTATATAATTTTTCACTATATAAACCTTCTGGTATTGCGAACTTGCTCGTGCAAGGAGGAAACACACAAAACCCACCCACACACTCCATCCCATTCCGAAATAAAGCAAGAAATCTCAAAACAAATTGGAATGGTGCCTATTGATCAAAATCACTCTCAAACTGAGCTCAAGAGTGAGATATCACAGCTAAAATCTCTCTCTGCTAATACCTCCCAATGAATTTCTGCTGGATTTATTATTGAAAAATCAACCCAGGAGCGAGTGTCAGGTACCACCTGCTGATTTAAACACCCATAAATCTTAATTACGTACTTAGCACTATTTTGAAATCAAATCAATATCAAAAACTTCATTCCACCCGTATTTTCAACCCATATATCCTCCCAGTATTGCGATATCCTACCACGCTCCCTCACATGTGAAAATGCCCCCAACTTTGACTATATTTCCCATTTCATTAACTCTCGCAGATGTTTCCCAGGAAAATAGAGATTATCCACTATATTTGCTCTATTAATACAACTGAGAATTAAACACTTTGTAGATGAAACATTGCAAAAACAATTTACATAATTCAATTACAGAGGCATTAATAACACATTCAGAAAATTAAATTATCACCTTGTAAGAGAAATTTGAATTTATAGATTCATATTGATTTATTAACAGTTTGATTTAGAGGTTGAAGCTAGTTAGAACAGTAAATCCAATAAATTTGAATAGTAATTGAAGAAGTAGATAAGACATTGCTAGCCATAAATGAATTTGTGATTCTAATGACTTCTCTTATTCTTTCATTGCTCGAACTCAGAAGAGAGAGCAATAGCGCATAGTCTATAAATTGTAAATTATAGTAACTCGCCGACTCTCTCATTCACGGTCGCATTTTGATACCATTTTAAACATTTTAAGGTATAGATTGTTAATCGTCTTTTGTGATCTTTAGACTACACTGAGAGAAATCCGAAAAAGTTAAAATAACATTCCTGAAATGTTAATTTTACCCTGCAGTATTGATCCAAAATCGGTGTAAATATTACCCTTTTAGGTGTATTATGGGTTAAAGTTACCCTTTTTCATGTTAATTTAACCCTTAAAAAAGTGTAAAATTAACATTAAAAATGTTGATATATTTTTACACCTAAAACGTGTTAAAATTACGAGAAAAAAAGTTAATCGCATCCTCTTTTTTTCTCAGTGTAGAGGTTTAGCCCAGTTCGCGAAAGTTTCAAATTCCTAAATAGCAATCTATTTTTTTTGGTATTTTGAAAATCATATGAATCATTCACTCTCAATATTTAAAACTAACCCCCAAATTCTGAGATAAATCTTTAAGTCTTAAATCTTTAAATTACCCTATAAAGGTCGATTCGTATTCTCTCAAATTTATTTAAACCTTTAAGACTGTAAATTTCGAATTCTACGCTAAAGATTTACCGACTTAAATTTCTTTAGGGGCGCTAAAGGCTATTTTATTCAAAATTCCTATAACTCGGAATTCGAAATCTTTAGTGTCAAAGTTACAACTTTAACTTAAATCTTTTAGCTTCTTTATCTCAGAATTGGGGGGGGGGGGGGTAAATCAAAATTTTCCCAAAAACTTTTTCCTTAAATTTTCTTTAATTTAAATCTGGTCAAAAAAAATTAAACACCTTTAAACAATGATCTAAAAATTTTGAAATTTAACAAAAATTAAAGATATTGCTAGGAAAATACGAATTAGCCTTTAACTTTCGATATTCAAGAGTTAAAGAACCAGTGCCAAACATTAAACAGCTTGTACTTGGATTTTTTGTTTTTCAAAATTTTGCATTTTTTTAAACGTTACATAATGTCAAAAAAAAACCTAATGATCATCGAAAAATCTTTAAAAGAGTACAGGAAAATTTTCTTAATTTTGAAGATAAAAAAGACTTAAAGTTTTAAGTTAAAATATATTTCTAAATCAATATTTAAGATTTAAGATCTTGACTCAAAGGCTGCCGACCCTTCGTCTAGTTCTATCTTGCTTCTAAAATTTTCATTATTTAAAAGAAAATGTAGGGAACCGATGTTGATATTAATCTAAAGAACAAATCCGGTGATCGTCGGATGGAAGGAGCATCAGCCCAGAATAAATATTCTTTTCTTCCCAGAGCTTACGGTGCTCTATGCATCTTCTTCAGTGGCTGAAGAGGTGAATTTATTCAGAATTAAACAAATTTTCTTTTACAAAAATCTTTTTTACATTCACTCAGGCTTTTTTCAATTGAGTGTAAAAAAGATTTGTGTAAAAGAAAATTTGCTTAATCCTGAATAAATTCTGAATAAATTTGCTTAATTCTGAAGATGCGTAGAGCACTGAAAGCTCTGGGAAGAAAAGAATTTTTATTCTGTACTGATCCTTCTGCCATCCGACAATCACCGAATTTGTTCTTTAGATTAAGATCAACGTCGGTTCCGTACATTTTTTTTAAATAATGAAAATTTTAGAAGCATGATATAGAACTAGACGAAGGGTCGGCAGCCTTTGAGTCAAGATCTTAAATCTTAAATATTGATTTAGAAAAATATATTAACTGTAAACTTTAAGTCTTCTTTATCTTAGAATTTAAGATTTTTTCCGGTACTCTTTTAAGGATTTTTTGATGATCTTTAGGTTTTTCTTTGACATTGTGTAACGTTTAAAAAAATGTAAAATTTGAAAAACAAAAAATCATCAGCTTAAGCCGTTAAAAATTTGGCACAGGTCCTTTAACTCTTGAAAATCGACAATTAAAGGCTAATTCGTGTTTTCCTAGCAATAGGGGAAACTGGGGCACCACCAAATACGGGGTAGCACCGAACACTAATTTTTATTTCTAAACTACTTGGACTATCCCTATCATTTCTTCAGTGAACAAGCATCCCTATAGCGTCTATAAATTCCTATAGGCCTTGTCCTCAGAAGTCGAATATCTGATTAAAAAATCTCAGTATTTGGTGCTACCTCGTGTTTGGTGGTGCCCCAGTTTTCCCTAGGTATCTTTAATCTTTGTTAAATTTCTTTTCGGCTATGAACTAAAAAGCAATAAACATAACAATTTAATCAACCTGAAAAGAAATATGAAAATTCTTTCAGGTTTCTAATTCTTTAAACATCAAATTTGTCGTAAAGACCTATTCTATTTTTAAATACAAAAATTCCGATGCTGTAAATATCGTTACTCATTTACTCAAATTAAGGAAACATTTCCTTCAATACTGAAATAGACAAGGCTAAAAATTTAAGCTAATATTTATAATCAAAATTAAAAAGATTAATTCATCTTTAACAGTCGATTTCAGTAATTAGGGGAGTTAGGCGAACTGTGCCAAATTTCGGACAGGACAGTGTTAAACGAAATTAAGAAATTAAAAACCGGCGTCGCCTTTACAAACGAGATGCAGTAGAGAAACCCTTAAAAAAGTTCCGGAAGGGCAAGGGATTTGAAGAAACTTGGTTTTCAACGTAACTTACAAATCAATATTTTTAGTTTTATTAATTTAAACCCTAATGACACTCTCCTAAATAAAATTGCAAAATCTAAAGGAGAATTGGAGAACTGAGGCTGCCATCCTTATTTCAATTTCCTGAGAATGAACTGTCCATGGCAACTGATGCTCACTCACTAAATTACTGATGTTAATTACCATGAGTAATAACCATACAGAAATCTTCAGCACCCGTTACAAATGGTAAGGGTTAAGCGTGTTAAAAGACTGAAGGATTAGGTTTGATGGTATACGGCCGTTGACTGGGTTGACATGTCTGGTATAAGCCGTACGCTCTACATGATTTTTTTCTGTATGTATTGGAAACAACTGCACAGAAAACAAATAAGATAAACTTATTTTTTAATTTTACAGAACATTCCTAAAAAAACAGTAAGAAAAAAATCAGTTTCTTTTAAAGATATTACATTTAAAATTTAGAACTTTAATATTTTATATGCAGAATTTCCGAAATTTGATATTACTTTCCTAAATCAAAGGTTTGGTTTTCAGAATTGCTCCTTAAAATCAAGAAAATAATGTAACTAACCAGAGGATTAAAATAAATTAACTAAATATAAAATCTAATTTAAAAAAAAACATGCTTTTCCGTACTTACAAAACTCTTTTTTATTATGCTTTTTCATTTATTAAACAAATATTTATAAAATTTAATTTAAAATTCTCAATTATTGCATTATATTTCAAAAACAATTTTATTTCTAAATACGATACCACTTTTTTTAAGGAAATAAAACAAAAGAGAATTTCAGGCATAATCCAGAATAATTTGAAATTGAAACTGGTCAGTGTATTGTTGCAGTGAGCACAAAATTCAATCCTCATTATAGGCTTTCATTATTTAAAGATATTGCATGCATGTCGTTGAAATGAGGAAAAAATGCAGCAGGATCTCTTTTTACAAACATTGAGAAGTTACTCTACTTGTTCATTCAATTAAAAAAAAGTAATGATGGTAGATGGTAGTATAATTCTGCCGGAGCTTTTTTCCTATATATATACATATAATATTATGTTTCTTTTTTATTGATTTTTTTTCCTTTAATGCCTTTTTCTCAGAATATTTTCTTTTACATCTGGAGCTGCAGAAACAATTTATAACTTGTGTTTTATCACAAGTAATTGGGTAATTTAATAATACTTTTGTACAGAAATAGAACAGCTTTGTGAGCTTTTATTGGATACAATTATTTCTGGTGGTTGGCGAGAACCATTCTCCAGGCATAGAACATTGTTCTTGCAGAATAAAAAAACAGATGTTGAATGCAAATTACTGATATATTCCAATTAAAATAATGTGTGTCTTTTTTTAGTACGTGAATGTTGTCTCTATTTCTTGATTATGGGAAGAATGCATTTTCTGCGTGAAGGAGAGGTTTTCCCGCAGTGAAACTCTTTTCCCCGTTGTTGCAAGTTGTGGTACATTGATGCAGTCACCACAAGAGCGGAGTGCCTGAAGGTGTTGTGATAAAAGTACTCAGCAACTTTGTGAAAATAATTATGTCTATGAGCTTCTAATATAATATAAGAAAGACAGGTGGTTCATTTGCATAAAATATCATTGAATCATTTTTAATACGGCTCTGCTAGTGTAAAATTTTAATTTTAAATGGAGAGAGAGAATGCCATGATGGGGTTCTATCGGTTCTATATACTCTGCATACATGGGCAAGGTTTTCCAATCTGCATTCCTGCACATTGTTCAATAGAGCTATTTGTTTGATGGTACACACAGTGACTTTTCCGGTGGGTGTAAAAACATCCCACAATGACAACACAGAGATGTACGTTAACATTTACTCAGTGTCCGATGGCACAGTGAAAAAAAAATATTCCAATGAAAATATTGCCGATTCCAGAATTCTACTGGGAAAATTCGTGTGGGCTCTGATAAAACTTTTCCACAACGGTTGACCATGACAATCATGATTTTTTTATCACGCACTTTTTCTGCAATTTCCGATCTCGTTAATGCGAAATTAATTCAATTACCTGCATACCAGTTTTTTTTTCAGACGCAAGAAATCGCGACAAATCATCTTAGATGAAGAATTTTTCCACGCGAAAATAATATCAAGGGTAACGTGTTTCATGTCTTCTGGGGATACTTTAATGCTAAACACCAAGTTTATCTCATAATTCAATCGCACATTTTTTAGCAAAACTTACGCAATTTAATACCGATAAGGGATAAGTTACAAAACTCTTCCTGGTAAGGAGAGTGAGAGAATTTGTGGCAATAATTAGACGAGTTTTAGAATATAAAAGCAAGGAAAATTCGCATAGTACTCGACCTTTCTCTGATTTCTATTCTGTCTCTATCTATACTTGATAGTTTTTTCGATTGACTGAAAACTTTGAGTTTAATGTTCTTAACATATTGGTTGAGTTCGATTATGGGGAGATAGAACTACTTTTAATTTAGTCTTAATCTTACTGGCTTTTCTTCTGAAGATAAATATACAGTAGACTCTCGCTAATTCGGCTCTTTTAAGATCGGGCTACTTTTTAATTCGGATGGCAGTTAAATTCGAAAAAAGTTTGTTGACATTTTTCAAGTTCGATTATGTTTGTCAAATGAAGCAAATATGCTCAAATTTGCCATGATTTGTCTTAGCTTTGATGTGATTTTGCATTATTAAGGGAATTTTATGACATTTATAATAGCAATTAACATGCAAACTCAATATGAGTATGCAGATGAACAAAAAATCATTGCATTTCAAAAAATTTGCTGCCCGAATTTCTCTCTAATTCGGTTGACATTTCAGTCCCAAATGCCCGAATTTGAGAGAGTCTACTGTAAATAAAAGCTATAGAGGAAAGTGCCCATGTTTTGCACGGTCCCAAGCTTTACAATTACTAAATTTTTCCTGATTCTGAATAAATGTGACTTCGCAATATATTTTAAAAACAGGACACTGTCCTCTAGTTTTTAAAATATGAATGCAATGTGTCATATTTATTAAAAAAAACACAGGAAAAATTTAGTCATAACAAAGCTTGGGGTCGTTGAAAGCATGGGCACTTCCCCCTAAATGTAAATTTAAATTCTGTAAAAGTATGTCTACGATGTGTGCCGTGACACGTGGTTATTGTTAGATGCTTAATTTCTTTATTTTTTGTTTTTGATGAAGCAAATATCATGAACATTTCATCAAAATTGTGACCTTCATGGTGTTTGCAAAATTTCATCACTTTCGCTCTGATTGAAGATTGCGCTTTGATAACTTGTAAAAGCTTCTTCATAACGCATTCCTGCAAGATCGTAAAAATAGATCCAATCGTTAATCAACTTCAACGTGGCCAGATAAAATAATGTCAATTTCAAGGAATTTTAACCCATGAAGACAATGCAACAGAACTAGGAGAGAGTGGGACAGTTTCACATATGCATTACTCGCGAAAATACACATTTTTAGGGTGAAAAGTTATTATCTAGTAATTGTGCAACATATTTTTAGATAGCCAAAGAGTAACTAGTAGAGTTTAATTTTATTTGAATATGGTTCATAATCGCTTAGCAAATGAATCTTGAAAAAAGTTTAACTGCAAGGGGTAGATAACTGTGCCGCTCACGGTTCACTCGAACGCCGATTTGTCGATTTCGTGCCGGTCTACCGCAAGTAAGTTTACGAGATGTTTCCAGTGCAGTACTATAAAATCTATCATTGGAATTGTCTGTAATTATGTTACACGAACATAAACGAACGTTATACTTCTTAAGAGCCAATTGACACTTAAATCCGCCAATTCTTCGCTAAAATCGTGCCGATCTGCCGATTTTTGTTAATGAGCATGGCATGTTCAACATGCCAAACTGTCAATTTCTGGCCAAATTGCGACGACCTGTTGATTTATTAGCAAAATAGTTCCAATTTATTGATTTTTACCTTCAGATCGGCATAATTTTGCCGATCGCCGCTCACGGTTCACTTTGAGAGTCACTTATTTACCCCTTGTTTAACTGCGTGAAACTGCTTCAGCTTGCCATACTGGGGATAATGTTTATACTTTGGAATTTGTTGGAATCAATTATCAAAATGTGAACGATCTGTTAACTTGCGAAGAACTATAAAAAATCAAGATTTGAAGAATATAAAGGATTACAGGTATAATCTCCAAAAAGAAGTTAGAAAGTAGGATTATTTTATAAAACTTTTCTAGTCCTCGGTTGACTTTACTAAACCCACTAAACACTCAATGTCCGCGATTCTAAAACCATTAAGATAAAAATAATTTCAAAGTTTTACTTCCAAAAAATCAATGAAGAAAAACACATTTACAATTTAAATTCCCAAAAAAAATTAATTGATTCATTCTTTTTAAAAAATTTTGAAGTTCAAGTCAATTCTGATAACGAATATGTAAAGTATAAGTAAATATAATATATGTAAAAGTAGTGAAATAAAATTTACGCTACAAAGAAAATTTAGTGTAACTTATTAAAAGATGGACAAACTAGAGCGGAAAGATGGACAATTCCCCTGAAACTTGATATAAATTAAATATTTAAAATTTCCATTTAAAGTTTATAAATCCTGATTTTGAGATAATTTATGAAGTTAAAACACGGGAGTTACTGCTTTCCCTGTTTCTAAGAAAAATCAAAATTTTCGGCATAATACGTGAATTAATAATAAGTGCAGGGGAAAATCAAAGTAAATGTATCCTTTTATAATATGAATAAGGAATTATATGAAATGTTAAAGGTAAAGGAGAAAAAAATGATTTTGTTTCATATCGTTTACAGTAGGACCTCGATAGAGTCAACCCCTGATAGAGTCAATCTTCAATAGAATCAACAGCTATTTTTTACTCTACGGACTTCGATAGAGTGAACCTGGGGCCAAATTGACTCCGATAGAGTCAACTTTTCCATTATTATTGAACTAATAATATTGTATGACTTTTTCGAAATTAAAATCAGTATTTTGGTGTATCAATGTAACTTTTTAACACAAGAAAAACAATAAATATTACGATAAAATTCGTATATTAAATTAACCGTGTAATCAATTTTCGACAAAATAATTTTCTTTTCGTTATTTTAAGCGTTTTGACCGATTGAAAGTTCTCTTGTAAGATTTTTTGATTAAGTCCTATAATCCCGTATGATATGTTTTCCTGTAATCACAAAAAAACGATTTTGGTGGTGAAGGGGAGGGGTAGGGAAGAAATGAGGGTCATAATATTAATCCCCAGGTTGACTTATTAGGGTGTCATCTAAAGACTCTAAGTAGATATCTCTAACCATTTAGCGCCCATTTTTCAGTAGAAGAAGAAAATCAAAAAAAAATTGGTTTTATTGCTCTTTTTGTGAAGTTTAGAGCCATAGTTATGTCATAACGAAAAGAACAACTATCAATCTCTTCTTTCATACAATAAAAGTTCAAAATAAATTCTAATTAATAACGTTAATTGCATAAGAATTTTCAACAATTAAATATCTACTGAAACTCTTCTAAGAAAAAAAGTGGAAAAAGAAATCTTTAAGACACAATTTCCATATCTTAACATCGTGAATGGACCTCAATATTATCACATGGATAGTAATTATCACTTGATACTTACTAATGATAAAAACATTCTGTAAAATGATTCCTTAATCTCCAACTTTTGCCCAAATATACGACTTTCTTGGACCAGATGGTGTAAAATTTATGGGTTAATTTAATAAAATATTCTACTATCGTGTTAAATTTAATCAATTATCTAGTAGAAACATAAAATAATACCCCTTTATATCAATTCGGACTCCGATAAAGTCACCGAATCCAATGGAGTCAACAGGCCTGGAAATAATTAGTTGACTCTATCGAGGTCCCACTGTATCTTGTTGAATAGAATTTAATAATCGGTAATCTATTTCGTTTAGACCTCGCTTTTTCCAGTGCATTAAGAAAATTTCATAAATGTACCGTAGATGCAGCTGTCTTTGTCCTCCGTGGATGGCTTTGCCTCTCCTATTCTTATTCTTAAGCATTTCTTTGATTCTAACACTTAAAGATGGTCTTTACCGATCCGGTCTACCATGTCTACTAGGTTAGAACCATTCTTACACATTAGAATAAAAGAAAAGTTTAAGAACAGGACGGGGACAAAGTCACCTGCATTTACGGTTATTACTTCAAATTCGTTAGAACACTGTAAGAATAAGATTATGAGAAGCGACATAGGGTAAGTGTGCCAAATTTCGGCATAGTTGCATGCAAGCGTCAAAGTCTCAAGTTTGAAATGTAATATTTTAAATACAAATAGATTTTTTTTATTCTTTCTTTTGTAAGAGTCTTGCTTGGAACCTTGTAAAGAGTTTATCGTCTTTATTTACTCTAAAATCATTCCTTAATACATTTTAAAATGAATAAAAATATAGACATAGCTTTGTTTCCCTATTTCGGCCACCTTCATTCTCATAGTTCCTTGCCCTTCGGGAATTCTTCCAATATCTTTTTCACGTCATCTCGTTTATCGAAACTACATTTTCTGTTATTCTTTTGCATTGTACAGTCTCTAGAGTACGTAAAATCTAAAAGTTCATGGAAATTCGAGGAACAAAAAAGGTGGCCGAAATTGCAAGCTGGCCGGAATTTGGCACACTTACCCTATTATCAGTTTTGTTACATTCGACTTGGCTTGATTTCATGGAAAATGAACCATGCCCTTAACACTCTTATCCTTGTGCTCCTTCTAAAAACGTAGTTTATACACTGAGAAAAAAAGGCTACGATTAACTTTTTTCGTCATAACTTTAACACTTTTCGGGTGTAAAAATATATCAACATTTTTAATGTTACACTGAGTGAGAGAAATCCGAAAAAGTGAAAATAACATTCCGGAAATGTTTATTTTATCCTGCAGTATTGATCCGAAATCGATGTAAATATTACCCTTTTTAGGTGTATTGAGGGTTAAAGTTACCCTTTTTCATGTTGATTTTACCCTCAAAAGGTGTAAAATTAATATTGAAAAATGTTGATATATTATATTAAAAGTGTGATGTTGATATATTAAACTAAAAGTGTTAATATACTAAAAAGTGTTAAAGTTATGAGGAAAAAAAGTTAATCGCACCCTCTTTTTTCTCAGAGTAATTTTACACATTTTGAGGATAAAATCAACATGAAAAAAGGGTAACTTTAACCCATAATACACCTAAAAAGGGTAATATTTACACCGATTTCAGATCAATACTGTAGGGTAAAATTAACATTTTCGGAATGTTATTTTAACTTTTTCTAATTTCTCTCACTAGTTTTCAAACAATATTCCTGCAATTTATAAAATAATATTAATAAGTTCAAGAATTGATTTTTTTTCTAATTTCAATATCTTTCAAGGTAATGGCCCAATTATGCTGTCGTATATCCTAATTTCCATTTCCATAAACATGACACCAGGAATCATTCACACATATCATGAATTATTCAAATTATATCCTTTCGACATGAGAATGCTTGTGTATAAGATAATATACCCCAGGGTATGTAAATAATTCACATTTGGCATACAATTCACGAAACAACTGAATTCTCGTTTCCAAATTGCATAGTTATTCAGTTGCACCACAGGAACGTGAACCAAGCGTGAGAGCCACGGAGGTTAAAATGGCAAGAAACCACTCTTGGAAGTTGCTCTTCTTTTCCCGCAACAAAACATTATAAAGGTCAATATCACCCACTTAACTTGCGCCAATAATTTTCCAGGTGGTCTTATCTTGTCTCGAAAAACTCGATTTCATATTCACCATCCATCTTCATCAACAGTTTTTTTTGTTGCCCCTTTCCGCCGTCTTTCACGCAATAACCCAGACAATTTGCCAGAGCTCAAAACGAAATATCATTACTTTTAGTGGCAAAATTTGAAAGAAATAGTAATTTTTGCAAGAGCAAGACTTCTTTTTTCTCTTTAGAAATCCGTTTATGAGAGGCATAATGAAGCAATTGAACCGTTCTGGATGAGATAATTTGCTAATGGCAAATTATTAGCCAAAGAGAGACTTCTGAAATTAATGTTTATAGCCTTTTCTGCTAGAATGTAACAAAACTCATTGCTGATTTTCTTGGTTAAATTGTGTTTTCATTAATATAAATTCTTTGATTGAGCCTGAAAGTACAAAAATTGAGACATTATTTGTGACTAAATTAAAAGATTTTTTTCTTTCTCTTTTTTCACTCTGTACAGCAATGAAAGTCTGCTCATTAATTTAGTGAATTTATAAATATTTCCGTGACTCAGTGAATATTTCGTTAATAATCCCATAATAAATTTATTTCAATGGCTGACTGTGTAACTCAACGCGTGTTTTACTCTAATAAAATGATAAAGAATTCGAACAATTATTAAATAATTCACCTCAGCAGTGACGAAAATGCTGACTGCAAAATTATTCTCACTCCTATATGCAGTTTAATTAACAATTTAAGTGTTTCAAATCTATTTGAAGGCCAAAAAGCAACATAGATAAACAGAAATTCTGCAGTGTAATTACAGTGAAATATTTACTAATTTATTATGTTTTGCACTACATTGTATTTACAAAATGCCACGACAAGTTTCATTTCCCATTTTTTTGATTTATTTATATTTCTGGGATTTTTCTTCTGACCTTTTCCTTCTACTCCCCATACGGATTCCTTTCTCAAGGAACAGCCAGAAGAAGTTTTCTGACGTGCTTTTCTATTGTGTGACAGAGGTCAAAGAATGAGGAATGAACAAGTAAATAACTTCAAACAGCAGCAATATGTTGCATTACGACTTTAAAATTTAATCAAAATTAATTAACAAATAGACTTCGACCTAACAATGAGTTGCAGTGTGGTGCAGTTTTGTGCAACTTCAAGAAAAACGAAAGTTGAATTGCTGAGCATATGAATTAAGAATAAAACCTCCTACAATTGCTCAGCGTCTCTTATCTAATTTCATTACCAATTTGTTATGTGGGCAGAAAATTCAGCATTAAATGGCCCCAACGAGTTAATCAGATTATGTTCACTGAATTTCTTGTGGAATTTGAATGGTTTTTCGGAGATCATATCGCTAGTTTTGTTGATGGTTTCACGGTAGACAAAGAAAAAGATAAGCTTAGTTAAGCTTTTGGACATATATTAAAGCAAATTGTTCATTGACAATCTAATGAAAACAAGAATTCATCGCTTGCTTCAGAAATTATTATTGCATTATGGAAATTATGAATATTTAAAGGCAACACAAATATTTCTTTTACCAGTTCAGATATTTTGACTATAATTTTTAATTATAGTAAATTTTGGACATTACAAAAGTGCTGTACAAATAAACAGTAAAAAATTAAAGTTTATGAGCAAAAACAATATCAAATTAGACTAATATTCAATTTAAAACCTTTTTGTCAAAGGTAAAATAAAGAGTTTTTCATTTTGCAGCCGTCTTAAACAGTCTTCATACAAGAGACTTAACCCATATCCTGAACGTATCAAAATCCTAATAATAGCTACCAGTTTTATCGGTTGCTCAGTCAGAATCTAATAGATCATTTACCCTTAATAATCCAATCCTAAGTCAAAATTTTTTAAATAATCTTTTCTGATATGAAATGAGATATGCCAAGCCATGTGGCTAAAGCGGTCTTCAGACTGGAGCTTTAGCCCAGTTCCCGTAGGTCTCAAAATCCTAAATAGCGTGCAATTTAATTGCTTTTTGAGAGCCTAACAGGTTATTTATCTTTAATAACCCAATACTTAGTTAAATTTTTCCAAAAAATCATGATTGATAAGAAATTAGAGCGGATAAACTATTTGGCTAAGCCTTAGGTCTGAAGCCCGTATAAGCCTCATGGCGAAAATAGACACAGGCTGATCATAGAGAATACTCAACTCGAAAAATTTGGCGGTAAAGGATCAGCCCAAACTATCATACACTGAGGATTTAGGATCAAGTATTGGCGTTTTCAGCATAAATTTCTATTAAATCTCCACACTTTGATTGCTGAAAGGCTTCTTAAGTGCAACATCAATGGATTTTTCGTACAGTAACACTGGAGAAAAAAAGAGGCTACGATTAACTTCTTTTCGTCATAACTTTAACACTTTTCGGGTGTAAAAATATATCAACACTTTTTAATGTTAATTTTACACCTTTTGAGAGTAAAATCAATATGAAAAAGGGTAACTTTAACCCCTAATACACCCCAAAAAGGGTAATATTTACACCGATTTCGGATGAATACTGCAGGGTAAAATTAACATTTCCAGAATGTTATTTTAACTTTTTCGGATTTCTCTCAGTGAAGGAGTACTCTGATCTTCTCTTTACTCCAATCTTAATGCATTTTAAGATTTTGAATACATTTTCTTTATCGAATCCTTTATAGTCAAATTTTACAGGCGAAATATTGTCGAGGATCAGCCTGAATCTATTTAGGCCCTTAGGCCTGAAGCCCGTATTAGGGGAAGGTTTTTAAGCCTCGCACACACTCCGGCTTCGTACGCTTCATATTTTTTTCCATATCTCTTTAATTAATCTGACCTAGGGGAAAGCACGCTACCTTCGAACAACTCAAGCTTCAGACAATTCAATTATTTTTCTATGTTCTCAATAGATTTGACCTATAGAACTTTTTTTTTTTGGAAATATGAAGCGTTGAACTAGCTATTAAAATATAATATTATAATGGGTGAAATTAATTAAAATAATATTTAAAAAAAGTAAAAAAATCGAATTGGCAAGTAAAAAAATTAAAAATGGTAATTAAAAAAGTAAAAATAATAAGTAAAAAAAAATCAAAAATAGTAAGTAAAAAAAAACCAAAAATTATACAATTGGTACAAGTATATTTTATAACTTTCCAAAAATTTTCCTCTGCCCAGGAAATTTGCTTTTTCCGAACGGTGAAACTAATAATTTATCAAAAGACAGAAAATTTCCCAAATAATTTCCGAAAACATAGAATATTTTCCTTTGCGTCAACAAGCGACACTGATAACTTCCCAAAACATAGAAAATTTTACTTTACTCCAAAGAGCGAAATTCATAAATTCCCAAAACACAGAAAATTGATAAGTAATTATTTTATATTGTCCCTAAGAGTAACCGGGAATGAAATTTATTTTAAAATCGAATATTTATTCTAAATATTCTATGTATGACAGTACGATATTCGTGATTACTGCACTTTGCCCCAAAGGACAGAACTAATAACTGCCCAAAACACAGAAATTTCCCTTTACCCCAAAGGGAAGAAATAATAATTACCCAAAACATAGAAAATTTCTTTTCTTCAAAGGGCAGAACTTACCACAGAGAATTTTCCTTTGCCCCAACAGGCGATACTGATAAATTCCAAAACACAAAAAATTTCCCTTTGCCCTAAACGGCAGAATTAATAACTTCCTAAAACACAGAAAATTTCCTTTTCCCCCAACAGACGTTACTGATAAATTCCTAAACAGAAAATTTTCCATTGTCCTAACAGTGAAACATTTTCACATTTTAGATTTTTTTACCTACCAATTTTGTTTTTTTTTCACTTACCATTTTAGATTTTCTTACTTACCATTTTAGATATTTTTACTTACTGTATATTAGGGCGTTTCAACTAGGAAAAAAAAAATTGGCACTATTCTGAGCATGCTCTACATGATGAGACAAGAAAGTTTTTCTTCTACGACCATATGATCAGATGCCGTTTAGAGGTGGCTGAACGACCCTCTCTGTAGTGTAAAATCCGTTAAAATCAGAAATTTGTTCTACAGAGAGGGTTGTCCAGCCACCTCTAAACGGCGTCTGATCATATGGTCGTAGAAGAAAAACTTTCTTGTCTCATCATGTAGAGCACCCTCAAAATAGTGCCAAAATTTTTTTTCCTAGTTGAAACGCCCTACTGTATATTGTATATTGAAAAGCTCTCCACAATATACGCAGCCTTAATTGGAGCAAATGAAACGGATGGAATTTGATGGTATTTTAGGGGGAGTATGATCTCTGCAGATCTCTGCAGAGAAAACGAGAAAATAATTTAAATCACCAACGGTCAAAAAATCTCGAACAGAAAAACCGTTTTTTCACATCTGGACTCCCCAGTACTAACAAAGAGAAATTCCCAGCAAGACTTGAGACGAAGAACAAGATCCAAAATTGTGCCAAATAATACAAAAATTTGTAAAATACAGTGTAATAAGAGTGCCCCCATTCCCTTTTATGCCCTGGTGTAATCCTGACCAAAACCCTGAACGAGTCTCAGAGAAAGATTGCAAGATTTGAGTGAGTTAATTAGAAAAAATTGTTAATATTTAAAGATCCAAATAAAAACGGCTCCTTCTTTTTTGCTCCAGCCACTGATGAGGGCTTGGAGTCCGAGCCGAAAGCTCTGATGATAGTTGATGTGTTTCCATGAGTGATTATCTCTTCCCGACGACTTTCGATTTTCCCTATTGTTGATTTAATTTGAAAATGTGTAAAATTTTAACACTATAATAGTGTGAAATCAAATAAATTAATTATTTAATTGCGATCTGTGTAAAATTTCTCACTGTTATAATCATAAAAATTTTTGAACCATGTTTCGTGATTTAAAACTGTTTGACAAATTCTAAAAATTGCCACTATTATAGTATAATTAAATTTTTTTACATTATTATAGTGTAAAAAATACACAACTTTATGGTATTTTTTGTCACATGATCAAAAATTAACACTATTATAGTTTCATCATAATTTTTAACACTATTATAGTGTAAAGCCTTGTGTATTTCAACCAAATTTGTTGAATGTTTAAACAAAAGCTGTGTAAAAATTGTTGAATTTCCAATTAAGACTTATACTTCAGTCGAGATGCTTTTCATTGGGCAAAAGTCATATAGAATATCAAATATTTATATGCATAATAAGTATATCGTGAAGATCCGAGCGTCAAATGTAATCATTTCGCATTAGGGGGGATCCCGAGTACAGGAAAAACCAATAAAAATGTCTAAAAAGGCAAAAAATCAAAATTTTCAAAATAAAAAGAAAATTCAACAATAAACAGAATTCAAGAATTTTTGAGTTTACACATAAAAATTCAACATATTTTAAAATACAACAATTCCAAATTCAACATCTTGAAATTCAACAACTTTAAATTAAACAATTTTAAATTAAACATTTTTTCCAAATTTAACACTATAATAGTGGTGTCAAAGATTACACTCTATAATAGTGTTAATTTTTTTTTACTATGTACCATTTTTGATTTTTTTACTAACCATTTTACCAAAATACCATTCAGCTGCAGCCATTAATAAAGGAGGATAAGAACAGGTCAAAATTCGTGTTATCTTTTTCGGAAATATCATTTGTAAGTAAAATAATATCATAAAATACTAAAACCTATAATTAGTTTAATCAAAATAGTAATTTAAAAATGGTCAAATTTATAAACACACGACATTCTCTAATTAGGTTTTTATTGTATTCCATCCTCTATCTATCAAATTTTTTTTTTTGCTATTTCGAATTTTCTACTCACTTGTTACTCACAATTATTATTATTTTACTGATACAAATTGACAAAAAGTCATACTATTGATAAAAAATTAATGTTACTTTTTATATATCTCCTTGGAATTTGTCTAACATATTTTTTTAGCTGTAAGTGAAATAAAAGATATAACAAAAAAAGTCGTTCAAAAATTTGCAGCAATAAAACTCATCGTTACAAAGTATGTCTTACAGCTTTACAGCATTATCTTTGCGAGAGATTTTACACTTTTATCCAAGAAATATGTTTCCAAGAATTTAGCATAAATTCCTGACCCAGAAGTATCTCATCTGTGACTTTAAAGTTTGCTGTGTAATGCTGAGGGAATATTCGCAAATACGGAAGAGCCACCCGGCGCCTCCACAGAAGGTGGAGGCGCCGGGTGGTTGATAACTTTTATGAGACTTTTCGTGGTGATTAATTTATGTGTATGAAAGCCAAAGTCATGAAAATGCCAAAGATTGACACAAAAGACTGCGTTGGGTGGTCTGTGAATGAAATTTTGTGGAATTTTCTTTTATTTTTGCCACAGAAGTGGATGAGGAAATGCGTGAGCGGAAGAGTCTGTGTGGCATTCCACTCTCTTTTGGTGTCTCAACACTTGAAGAAAAGTTTTAATGTTCATCTCTTCATGGGTTTTTGGAGATGATGGCAAAAATATGGCAATTTTCTCCACCTCCACATTGAGTGTCATTTCACGCGACAAATTTTCCTCAATGTGGCAATAAATGCTTGACGAAAAATGAATGGTGGTGTGTAAGAAAAAGGAAGAGATAAGAATAAATTCCAAAGGAGGAGAGAAACATTTAATTCTGTGGATTAATACGGCCAGATAATACTTTAAGCTGCTTTTTTTTACTCTCTCTCTCTCTCTATACAACATTTATCATCCCCTTTGCTCCATCATACATTTTTCCGCCTCTCAAAATGACCCCATTTACCTCACTCTTGGGTATAGCAAGTCACATCCTCTTAACTTAACCATCCTCAGCTTTTTCACTTCTTGCCAAGGAGACAAATGTGCCCCTTTTTTCACAAATATCTCAAGGAACACTTTAAATTTTTTCCCCATCTCTCACTTTCCGCATGAAATTTCAACAATAATTTCTCGCTCTACTTCCCAAGCTTCTTCTTTGTTGCAACTTTACATGATCACTTCAAATACACTCTACACACTTGTGATACTATCTCCCAAATACAATTTTATGATTTTTCTCTTTTCCTTCAACTCAAGCATGTATTAGGTGAGATTCTTAACAATCTCACCTACTATAATCCTAACAAAATTTCATGTCATCCGATCGACCTCAAACTTGGCCAAAATGTGTTTCAGCACTTCCTGATCACGAATATATATGTGGCTAATTTACGTTCCCGGCCGGCCGGCCGGCCGGCCGGCCGCTCTTTGGAGCTTAATAGCTCCTAAACTAAAAAAGATATCGACTTGCGGTTTTCGGCAAAGGTTATATATCGGGTGAAAATTGCAACTTGGTGCATTGACCCCCCACCCCCCACCCCTCCTTCCGCCATTTTGAAGACCCCCCTTTTTTTGTTTTCTCAATAGCTCCGCCCCTATGGCATCGAGCGGACTCAAATTTTAGTATGTTATAGCTGGGCCTTAGAGCTTTCCATCAATACCAAACTTAAGGTCCCCCGACCCCCCTGACCCGAGCTATAAGGGTCCAAAAAAATTTTCTTAAAATGGCCATAACTCCGGTTCTAATTGTCAGAATTTAAAAAGTGAGGGCTTTTTGGAAAGCTCTCGTGAAGTGCCACTTCCCCTTCTAACATCGCAAGTTCATGAAACCACCGCTAGGGGCGCTATTATTAAAAAGAAAATTCTTAAAACTTATAAGTTAAATAACTCAAAAATTCCATTGTGCATCGGGCTGAAATTTTAGTATGTTGTAGCCGTTGATTATACCTATCAAACAAAAAAAACCTTAAGTCGATCTAAAACCCCTGACCCGAGCTATAAGGGGTCAAAGTTCGAACATTGACCGGCCTCTATCTCCGGTTCTAATTAATATAGCGACCTAAATTTTACCTTTTTGGTTTCGTCTCGATGAGCACTTTCAGATGGAAGTTCAAAAAGTCACCACAGGTGGCGCTGTGATAGCGTCAAAATTCATCGAAATTCAAAGTCACTTTTCTCAAAAACGGCATTGTGCAAGTTAATGAAATTTTAGTATGTTGTAGTCCAGTCTAGGACGTTTCCAAAATGGTGCGTATGTGCGCTGTGGTTTCAATAGAACCGGAGATGTGAGGGGTCAAAGTTCACGAAATTCAAAAAATCATATCTCCGGTTCTATGTGACCGATTTTGATGAATGAGGGCTTAAACGAAAGATCTCACCAAATGCTACAACTTTCTAGAATATTTGAACTTCGTGGGACCAACACCAGGGGCGCCACAGTCGAAAAACCAATTTCAATATCACATAACCTCAATTATCTCAACACGTGCTTAACCAATTTTGATGATTACTTCAACATAATTGTAGAGGACATTTGTCTCTACATTTCGTCCATACATTATTTTCCACTCAGACTACGCTATCAATCCGATTTTGCCGTTTAAGTGTGAAAAAATTGATTTTTCCCATAATAACGCTTTGAAATCACTCAGATGCCAATTTGACTGCCTCTACTCCACCAAGACACTTAAAATAGGGGTTTAAATGGAAAGTCCCGCAAAATACAACAATTCTTTGATATAGTTGAAGCTCAACAAATGACTACTTGGGGAACTCTGGATGAAAAAACGAGTTAAGAAACAAAAAACCTCGCTTATCTTGGCTTCTGAGTAATCGATGAGTTCAAGTTCTACGGCAAAATTATAGAGAACATTCTGGTCTACATTTCACCCATATAACACTTTTCTGTCAGTTCATCCAAATCCTTGATATTTTGGTTTAAATACAAAATTTGTATAATTTCACGAATTTGATTCAAGATAACTGAATGGCGTCTCCCAACTTCAGCTCCAAATCGAATTTGCGTGCACTCCGAGTTAGCTCACGTTAAGAATCTCACCTACATAAGCCGGTTAGGATTATCTGTCCCTTTTCTTTTTTTCTCTTCTGCAAAATGCCATTCATCCTCTTTCGCAAAAAAAAAGCCCCAACAGCGGAAAAATGCAATAAAAAAAAGCATCTAACGGGTGAAATGTTTGGCAAAACTGGTAGGGAAAATTTTTTTGCGCAAAAAAAAATTGTCATGTGGTTAAATGCAAAATTGCATGTTAAATTTAGTCTATAGATTTTTGTATTGCCCACGGGTTCATTTGCATGGTCATGAGAATGGGATTTCAAGCGCATAAAAAATCATTCACCACTGCAATGATTTTTGTTAATTCTTTCACTCCATTTGTGACACTATTTTGCTCCAATTTATGCATTATTTTATTGATAATTGCATTTTACCTCTTTTTCCACATCATTCATTTCACAATAACCAACTTTTGCCATAAATCAAACACTCATGGAGAACATTACAGCTGGCTATAGTACTAACTTGTGCATTTCTTTTTTTTCCACCACGGATCTATTTCACAATCAATCTCTCAACTGAAACGAAAGAGGGAAGTACTTCTGGATGATCATTGCAATGTGCAAGTGCAAATGTTCCTCAAGTGTTTCTCGTTAGGTGTTTGTGTGACATTAATTGATGATTTCTTCAAATGCTTTGTCCTCAGGAGCAAAAAGCTCCTCAGGGCAAAGCTCCTCTTCCCAGACAAAAGCTCAGTCTGTATGAACTTCTGGAGGAAGATGTAATACCAAACAAAATGTGTAAAATGAAATTAAAGTACTCAATTACGGAAAGCGTAAAATTTCTAAATATAAATTAGTGTAATTTACTAGTGTGCAATATTTAAGTAAATGCACAAAGCTGGAAACTAATGAAATAATTGACTAAGTAATTAAATCTAAGATTGAAACATAATATCAGATTGGTTGCAAAGATCCAATAAAAATAACAGAACTGCGGAAAAACTTAACTTACATAAAGTTAGGGATATCCCAACGTGGGACATCTTCATCCTTATTAAGAAAGAATTATCTCAAATTACAAAATTTAAGTCACTCAATGGGTGAAGTTGTAGAGAAGTTGAGAAAGGTTTTCGGATTTCACACATATTCTAGTTTCAAACACTTTATAATTTTTCCCATATTTCTTTAATGAATCCCATCTATCTAAAGGAATTTTAATAGCTATTCATAAAGCGGTCTTCAGACTAGAGGTTTAGCCCAATTCCTTCCTTATTTAACACGTAGGGTAACGCGTGGTATTTCTGGACAAGGTGCTTTTCGGGACATAATATGGGTATTTTGGGACACATCAAAAATCCTATAAATATTTGTTTTCCAATTATTTTTAAGTTCTATATGGAATACTAAGCTCTTTACGTATCAGAACAACATAAAACTTCTGAAATTTTATTTAATTTAAAGCGTGAAATACACGTGAATGTTGAGTGTCACATTCCACTTTTTACAAAACCTTTAATGTGGTCAATTTTGCAGATGTCAACACAAACAGTGCTTAGTTTTTTTCAATTTAAGACATTTTAAAAGTGAAATTTAAACAAAAATTTTATGAAAGAGTGAAGTTTAGAACTTCTACTTAAAGGTAAGTAATCAGGCTCGGTGAAATTTATTTGCATAATAGCGACTTTTGTCTGTCCCGAAATACCCAACTGTCCCGAAATGTACCACTCTTACTTCTTTACATTTTTTACTATTTTGTATGAAAAATTATGCATTTTTCAACATTTTTCGATCAGAATCTTATTCTGGATAGCATAAGGAACATAAGTATTTGTCTCAACAAAGAAAAAAAATTGAGTCGTAGTTAAGCTGTTTGAAACTTGAAAGTACTAAAAAGTGTCCCAAAATACCACACGTTACCCTAAATGACAAGAAATTTTACTGAGATGAGATTTTACTGAGATGGAACTTAATAGTTTTGGCAACACTTCCGGTGTGAATTTTGGTCAATGTTCTTCAAAATCTTTTCAAGTAAATCTTAGAAATTATTTTCCCTAAATTTCTGGTAAGACTGACTTGATACACTCAGCGAAATTGCCATCGAAGTATATGAGCCACATATTCCACAAAATAAATAATTTATACTGAAAAAATAAAATAAACTCCAATAAATTCAATGAAATAGTGTTCATGTCTAAAATCACTTCCCTCCTATTCTAAATTAATAAAATAAACTATAAATATTTTGCTAAAATTAGGGATGTTCCATCTCACTCTCATTTTTTTGAGTGCCTCAAAGTGCAACTTTTTTTAAATCTTATTTAGGCTTTTCTAATATTGATATCTTAAATTTAGAGTCTTCAAATGATAAACCAATGAGATTTGTCTTTGCCTCGCATTTAAAACGTATCCGCAATATTGAATATAAAAAAGGTGTTCCATCTCTCCTCGAATGACTGTATAGTGTTAAAATTTTCCTTAAAGAACAAATATTTATATAAAATTCATAATTCATTAAATATTGGAATAAAAATCCATAATTTTAATCAATTTATTTTTAGTGTCAAATTTTACCCTCAAAGCGTCCAAATTTAAAAACTATCCAAAATTATGAGCTGTTCTCCTAAGTTACACATTTCCTGGAAAAATTAGGTCAGCTTTATTAAAAGAATCTAGGGAAAGAAATATGAAGTGTTCGAAGTCTGAAAGCTTTCCCCTATTCGCTCTATGATTCAAATATTCCCGGTATAGCCGATGAAATGTCCTATTTTAATTAGTAAATATTGTAAAATTAATCACAAATTACTATGAATCATAACTTCTGTTGCCATTATAATTAATGGCTTCTCAATTTTCTCTTTTATAAGAATATTTCACATTTTCAAACATTAAAATTTTATTATACTAATTGAAGATTAAAAATCAATTATTGATTTATTACTTGTTCATAATATCACTTTATTATATTGAAAGATATGCCATCATTTACCTTACTTTAACTTTTATTGCTCGTATTAAAAACCTTGTTTCTTTGGGACAGAACATCGTTACGGTTATTTGGTGTTTTTTAAATGCATTATATTTCAAAAAAAATAATAAACTCACAATTTGCCAAAGCTTTCAACAGAGATTGTGTCTACCTTTAGTATTTCTTGGTTTGTCTTTTCTTTTGGATATTGTTCAATATTTTGTGTAATTTTTCACACATCGGCTATTTGAAATTATTATTTTTGAAAGAAATATTATAAATTCGTAGACTAAATGATAAAATAGCAAAGTTGTCATTAACAATTATTATTATCTTTATTTTCTGTACAGTAAAAAAATAATAGTTAGTGATAATTTTTCTACTTTATCTTTACGTTAAAAGAAATTCTAAGAATTATTGTAAAATATAATATCCCTATATTGTTCTTATCTTTAATCTCTCCTAACTAACATCATAGAACTGATGTGGGGAATATTAAATAAACCCTTAGAGCAGAATCACAGTGACAGTAAAATGCTCACCGTCAACGTCAAAGCCCTCACCGTATTTCGTTGATTTACGCATTTTCATTGCAATTCTCACGCAAATTTTCTATTACGATATTACCTTGTCTCATACTCGGTGGCACTAGGTGAAAATAGTATAAAAAAATTGAATAAATAAAGAGAAAATGCGATAAACGGTAAGCAAAAAAAACTGTAGGATTTTTTGCTACAGTTTTTCGTACAGTTTTTTGCTCACCGTTTATCGCATTTTCGTTTTATTTCTTCAATTTTCTTATATTATTTTAACCTAGTGCCACCGAGTATGAGATAATGTAACACGGTAATTGAGAATTTGCGTAAAAATTACAATGAAAATGCGTAAATCAGCGAAATACGGTGAAGGCTTTGACGGTGACGGTGAGCATTTTACTGTCAATGTGATTCTGCCCTTAAATGGAAGCAGCCAAAATCCAGAACGCCGAAATTCTGAAAGGCCCAAAATTCCGAAAACCAAAATCCCGAATGTTAAAAATCCTGAAAGGGATGAAATAATATTACGGATAATGTGTAGAATAAATTCCCAAGACATAGAAAATTTCCCTTTGATAGAAAATAGAAGATACGATAGATGCCGAAAGCTTTGGCAAATTGTGTTTTTGTATTGCACTTAAGGGGATTCCCCGAATTATGAGATCGAAAAGGACCTGTTTTTGAGGTTTTTTGGAAGGCAAAGAAACAACCCATTTTCTTGAAATTATTAGTTTATGTTATATAACTATATTTAAAGTGATCCTTTCAAACTAACAATTTAAAGTGTAAGATGTAAATAAATTGTAGTTTTCAGTATCCACCGCCGTCTTAGCGTTGGTAACAAATCTCCAGAGAAAAACCATGGAGAAGCTCCTTCACAAGTTAAGCAGTAGGTTAACCTGCTGCTATTATTCGTTTTAAATTAAATTAAATAGTATTAAAATTAGTTAATTTAATTTAATCTTATTTCTTTTTACTTAAGAATAAAGTAAAATATTCAAAGATTTTCAATAAAACAATGGCATATAATGAGGTAATCTGGAAACATTTCTAATTTGGACTTTTAATTTGTCCTTAAATAAATCCTAATTTAGTTTTTGAGTCTTTATGCCTTCGGCACACCTTTTAGATCAGGAAAATTTCACGAAGCCGAAGTTTGAATCCCTTTCTTTCCTACACGTTTTGCGTATGTCTGTCTCATTCTTTCACTCTCTAAATTCGATTGAGCTAAATTGAATTTGGTGTGATGTTCAAAAGAAGAAGAAGAGTGCGAAAGAATGAGATAGTCATATGCAAAACGTGTAAGAAAGAAAGTGATTCGAATTTCGACTTCATAAAATTTTCCTGACCAAAAAGGTGTGCTAGAGCCATTATAAAAAAAATTACACATGGTTTAATAAAATCATAAACTTTTAAGAGCTCCACGAATTAATTTTATTTTCTGCATGTTGATATGATTGGATATTTTGAGAAATAAATATGGGGCAGTAAACTTTTTCCAACTTCAATTTATTTTAGAGCTCCATATTAGCAAAGCAAGAATGTATGTTCATTTCGTTTAAATAATTTTTATTTATTTAGTTTTATATAAATTTAGCAGAGTGAATAGGGCTTTGGAACTATGAAGTACGCACAATTTCATAAATTTGATGCTCTATCATGCAATAAGAAACATTATGGAATTTTAAATAAAAAATAAATAAAAAAATATTGACGGAATAAATTTTATCATGCGCTGCAATATTAATCTTCTTATCGTATTGTTGCCAAATGAACTCGAAATTCCCAAAAATTACTTCTGGGTTGGATGTGTCAACATGGTTTAAACCAGCTCAAAAAGTGAGGTGAATGAAATACTTCATAAATGGAAATCCCTTGGCAAAATATTAAATTTTTGATGTGGGTTATGAATGCAGAAGGGAAAATAAATCTAATGAATGGGGATGAATTTACATAAAATTGAAGGGGATTAATTAATAATTCTGCTTATGAATATATCCATCATCCCCTAAAACCTTATGTACCATTTTATTAACTGATAAACTTCCATTGATAAAACACTGGTGGTGCTTTCTTGTTAATTTTCTGCTACATTACTTTCATATGGGAATATTTACTTGTAAATATTATTCAAAATAAAATTGTTAATTATGCAAATATCATGCTGTGAATGTGAAGTGTAACGTTGTTACAAATGATTAACAATGTCAAATGTCGAATGTCTGATTAATGTATTATTGCGGGGGTCTTACTCTATTATTCAAATGCCACAAGTTTCCCTCAACCCTGATGGAATATAAATAAACATCTTACTTCCCATTTTATACTTCCTCCCCATGGAAAAGTTCTCTCATATCTTTGTAAATTTTCCCAGTATAGCTTCTGTCTCGATTTAATATCAAAGTAAGGAAGTCCATAAATCACAATTACTCCCTTACCAGATGTTCTCAGCCACGGAGGCGACACTAATACAATGGGGAAAAAGTCAACACCTTCGCTTTCTCACCTGATTAATTAGTCAAAATCGTATTTAGCACCGAAGAACTTTGCCAGGCAAGTATCTTAGAGGATTTTCTAATAAGAAAATTATTGGGCGTTAAATTGTTCAACTTATTACGTGCATGATTGGAATTTTGCAAACACGACACATTTTTAATTGACTACATTCTTCTTTCATTAATATTTCATTGATCCATCAATTGTTTGCTTTTACTGGTCTAATTTTTTAGTGAATGCAACCATCTGTAGAGAACGATTCAATCGCTGCATTTTTTAATTGCTCGAACTGACTCGAACTTTAGAAACAATCCATATACAATTCACATATTTTGTAACAATTAGATTATTGGTAAGGCACCTCTATGTAATCCAATAGAGCCACTCAACTGATAATTTTAAGAATCTAGTTCTGATTAAAATTGTTAATAATGTTCTAATTAATAATGATTAATAATGCGAGTAATATAATGTTATCACTTTTTCAAGAGATTTCCTTTAAGCTACAGCAGATTAGGCAGTATTTTGGTGAAAATTGGTAAGTAGTACCAATGCTCCATACGATCCCAAGCTTTATAATAACTAAATTTCTCCTATGTTTCTCAATAAATGTGACTCATTGCACCTATATATTTAAAAAAAAAAAACTAGGGGAAAGTTCCTAGTTTTTAAAATTATATTGCGGAATCACATTTATTCATTACGAAGCTAGCTTGAGATCGTACGAAGCATGAGCACTTTCTCCTGCTGACCAATTCTAGTTCTTTACGTATCAAATATTCTAATTTACAAACCAAAAATCCTTTATTTTAGGTTGGGGCGAACTAAATAAAAATATTTCATTCTATTTTGAAAATAATAAAATCTTGTAGTAAATGTTAACATATTGGGAAAAATTGAAACAATTTCACTGATTTTACAGCATAAGAAATACATTTCAAATTTCTTTAAAAACTGTAATAAAAGTAACTTCTGTAATTACCCTTGTAAACAATCTTTTGACCATTTAAGCAAAACTTATCAAATATAGAGAGATTGAAAAAGTTTTATTATGATTAATTAGTTAAAATCTGTTATGATGTAGAAAAAAGAGAAACGCAATCTTTTGATTCGAGTACTCTGCGAATTTTACTTTGCCATGCTATTCTATTGAATTTGTTGTGCAAGAAATTCATCAATCACCAAGTTTTTGCTGCAACTTTTTCTCGTTCTTTAATGATGTTGCAGCTTTTAGTAGCAATCAATTAAATTTCGTATTCAATTTTGGTGAAAACTGCACAATAGTTCGGAAACATGGATAATAAAGTATTAGTATCATGATCAGGCGAATTTTTAGCTAAAAATAACAAAATAAAAGTGAATTAACTGAAAATATTAATTAGACAGCCGTTAGATTTAGCAATTCAAAGTGCGATTTTATATAATAGAAAATGAATCAGAATATGAATGGAAATATCGAACCTCTCTTGATTTTCACAATTTTATTCCCTACAATATGACGCTTCGAGGATGAATGTCTTCTTCATCAGTAGTAGAGAATAAAATTGTGATAATCAAGAAAGATTCAGTCGTGTTTCCGTTCATCTCCTGTTACACTCCATCGGACTGAAAGTCTTTTAGAAAATAAATTATAAATCACATAAAATGAATTTTAAGTCCCTTTTGGAATGTTCAAATTTTATGATATTCTATAAACAATTTTAGCTAAAGAGATATTATTCTTATATTTGGAATTGAAATTATTAAGGCACTTTCGTCTAAGAATTATTGATACTTTAGCTCACGCCTCCATAGGAATTATGGTTAAGAAAAACTATTCTTTAGTCACAATTACGGAGAGATGGGGCTATACTGAGCTGGGGCTACATTGAAAACGCCATTTTTTCGCATATTTCTAAAGTAGCTAGACTTTAAAGTAGGGGAGACCGGAGAGGTTTGGGACAGGGGTAGTGTGGGACAAGGCGATTTTTTCATTAATTATTGAAGTAAATGGGATTTAACCACTACTCAATCGTAGGCAATATTAAGTTGTATCTTTACTAAAAGAATGCATATCCTCAGTTTTATTGTTTTAATTCTATGAACACTTTTTTAAAAATTGAAAAAAAAAGTATATTTTGACGTCTCAGTTTTCTCTCTGTATTTTATATCAGCGATATATAATCAAAACTTTTTTATCTCATTAGGGAGCAGTGTAATCTGGAAACATATTTTTATAAAAAATTTAGAGATTACACGCTCTTGTTTTTTACATAAAGGTTTTAAATACCAAAACTACCCGCGGGGATGTTTGGGACACCTGAATGGGGATGAATGGGACGTTGATTTTCGGCAAGATTGTAGGTGGCGTGCAATTTTTTGTTGTCAAAATTGAGAGTAATGCCCAGTTTCTACTGGAAATCTTCATCTTGTGCAAACTTTGCCAGTTGAACAGTTGTTTACAGGGACAATTAAATCATCAATGTCTTGGAAATCAATAATTCCTTCTCAGAGGATATTCTATCATTGACCAATCTCGGTAAAAACTATTTTCTCGAAAATTTCTCAAACAATATCCTTTACAATTTTGACAAGTTCTCCAGAAAAGGCAAGTCGGGAGCTAATTCAAATAAATAAGGAAAAAAACAGGTACCACGCAGTTGTCGTAAAATCAAACAGAAATCCGCCAATGAGTTCAAAACTAAAAGTATTAAGATAATCTACTCGCTTGAGGAATTTGATGATCATGATTGCAATATTTAGAATAAAAAAAGCAAAAAAAGTAGATGAAAAATAAGAAGAAATTACTTTAAATAATTGATTGACAATAAATGACTCAACTGTACAAGTAAAATTGATATTAATTTCCAAGTATATGAAATAAAAGATGAAACATTTTTATTTCTATCAGAAATATTTTTAATCTAGTATTTAAAATTAATTAACGTGCTCCAATAATGCAAAATATTCGAGAAAAAAAAACTCGTCCCAAACATCCCCTTTTGCGTTCCATACTGCCCCATATTGGTGAGGTTTGGGACAAAGCGTCAAGTTAAATGTTTTATCTTCTCCAAGAAAACTCAGTTGTTTTCCAAGTTCTATCGAGTACTTTTTATAAAGTCAATACCCATAAGTATCCTATAGACTGCATAAAATTATGATACGCTATCGTGATTTTTTGGAATAGTGTCTCAAAGTCAAAACATGAAAAAGTGTCCTAAGTCCCAACCTCCCCGGCCTCCCCTAGTGTAATTTAAATAGACAAAACAATTAAGAATCTAAAATTATGGCTAGGTCCAAATTCATTTAGAAATATGCGAAAAAAAGTGTTTTCAATGTAGCCCCAGCTCAATGTTTTTCCTTCTTCCCCAATGTAATAAAGATTATATAAAACAAATCAGGATCGGTGTATAAATTAGGAACGAAATCAATTAGACTACCTCTCAAATCTAGGTTACACATCTTGTGTAAGACTTGAATTAATGGAAATGCTGGGATAAAAGATAATTTGACGACCTATTTCCCATTAAAAAATCCTATAGGGCAGTCACCTAACAGTAAGAGCCCCAAAGCAACCTTTCAGCAACCATAACACTGCTGGACGTGTCAAAGGAATAAAGTATTAGGATTGGTGGGTTGCAGCTGTCGAGTTGGGTTGACATGTGTCGAATAGGCCGTATTCTGTACATATTTTTTTATCCAAGACTTAAATATTTTGCCAAAAATGCAAAAGTTTTGAATTGTTTGACAGTCGGATATTCTCGTTCTTTATACTTAGTCTTATTGGAGGCATGGAGGCTATTTACACCGCAGCATTGGATTGAGATTGTATTGTCCCAAAATCGGATTTTGGGACAATTTAGCCTGAATCAGGGGCGACAATCTAAACGGTTTTATTATGGTCATTTACACTGCCGCATTAGATTGAGACTGAACTGTCCCGAAATCCGATTTTGGGCCAGTTCAATATCAATCCAATGCTGCGGTGTAAATGGCCTCATGGTCTCTTTTCTAAGTAAACGAAATATATTAAACCGGGTCCTAGTCAAAATCCCGAAAGCCAAATTCCCGAAGGCCAAAATCCCGAACATCACAATCCCGAAAACCAAAATCTTGAATGGGCCAAAATCTATAAAGCCAAAATCCCGAATTCATAAAAGTGTTATAGTTACTCCCACGATTGGATTCGCGCTTGCTGGAGGCAAAGGGAAATTTTCTATGTCTTGGGAAATTATTCTACACATTATCCTTAATATAATTTCATCCCTTTCGGGATTTTGAACATTCGGAATTTTGGCTTTCGGGATTTTGGCCTTTTCGGAATTTTGGCTATTTCGGGATTTTAACAGCCTCCGAGCACCAGACCCTCACTCATTATATTCAAGATGTATGAGGAGGAAGACCGAATTATATAGCTTCACCGAACACCGGAAGTTGATAGCTTTTACGGTTAAACCCTTTATGGACGATTGGTTCATCGGTGACTCAAATACAAAAATTTTCCTACGGCCATCTAAAGCTATGTTTTTCTCTGAAAAGCTAGAAATTTTTTTTTCTGACCCCCAATTTTTGTGCCTCTCGTCCTTAGAGTATTGGCCCGTGGCATAAAGTTACACAAACTGAAAATCGTACAAATAAAATATTTTTATTTACAAAATTTTCCAAAAATGATCCCTTGGTAAAAGATCAGGAAAAAAGTCCAAAGGACTATGGAAAAAATATAAAATGTTCAAGGCCTTGAGTTCAGAGAATCGTCAATTAGAGCAAGTGGCACTCAAATAATCCAGTTTTTCCATGGGGACAGTTCCGGTAATCGCCAGTGGAAATTTATTTCACCTCAAGAAGAGAAACAAATTTTCTGTCTTACCCAGAGCTTTCGGTTCGGATGTGGACCTTCTTCAGTGGTCGACTAGACTATGTTTTTTGATTTCCTGAAGTGCGTTATTTTTGGAAAAATAGAGGATCATCACCAGCAGTAATCACTTGGGAAGGGTTTAACTAATAGATAATTAGTTTTCTTGCTAAGTTTCTAAATTTTCCTTTTGCAATTGTGGCTTTGATGTGATTTAATTAGGCACCTTTTCTGACTACTAAAGTAGTGTCAAGTGATTACTGCTGGTGATGATCCTCTATTTTTCCAAAAATAACGAACTTCAGGAAATCAAAAAACTTAGTCTAGTCGACCACTGAAGAAGGTCCACATCCGGACCGAAAGCTCTGGGCAAGACAGAAAATTTGTTTTTCTTCTTGAGTAAGTGCTCTAACACTTGACCCATTTGGTACCATATCGAAAGGGTCATATGGCTTAAAAGAGTCATTTTCATCAAAGAAATTGGGTGAAATTGGGTGGCCGTGATCGTCTAGTTGTCATAACATCTCGTTGTATTTATAAAATGTTGTACTTTTAAAGTGTTTGTCAAAAATATTCAATTATCTAAATTGCACCCATAATTAATTGAATTATTATTGAACAGACCTCTCTCTGGTTGCTCTTTCTCTTTGAGATCGAATAATACAGTTTCAGATTGAATCACTGAAAATATGTCCTAGTGATTTTTTGTATTAAAGAAGAAATCATTCATTATCTGCGTATGAAAAAAAAATTTTAAAAAAGTTTAAAAAAAAATGTAAATCAAGGTTGTTTCAACGTTTTGCAAATGAATTTAAATTAAAACCCTTCATGTTCATCAAAAACCTATCCCAGATATTAAACGTGCTTTTGTGGAAAAGTAATTAAATATTGAATTGAGCAATGAAAGTTTTAATTTAGTTATACAAAACATCATATTAACCCATATCATTCTGTATAAAGAGAGATATCAAAAATGTTGCCCTAGTGTAAGTACCAAAGCTGTTGGAATTTAACTTCATCTCATGAAATACGTAATGGTGTAATTTGTGGAGGGAATTCTATGGGTGAATTTTACAATGCACAGAAGCTCATAATCTCTGAAATTGCGCGCAAATCCAGTGTATTTAAATGTCTGTTTTGTTGTATTCCAAACATGGGAGGAAACCCATGGTGGAAT
The DNA here is from genome assembly GCF_024763615.1 of Phlebotomus papatasi. Lineage (NCBI taxonomy): Eukaryota > Metazoa > Arthropoda > Insecta > Diptera > Psychodidae > Phlebotomus > Phlebotomus papatasi. The sequence goes on from NC_077222.1 coordinate 20,305,968, forward strand.
TTCTTCCTCATGACTTCTTGGCTTGAAGTTCAATGCCAACGGGCCCAAAAACAGAGAACCTGCTGCTGAAACTTCATGGTTAGCTTTACAAACTTATATTTGCATTGCTTTACATCAATCTTTGGAAATTTTTTTGACCAATTAGTATGTGCTGTAACCAGTTGTCGAATAGTTAATGAAACTGATCAAGAGCAAAACGGAAATTATCATTTATAAAGAGACGAATATGAGACAATGATGGAAGCAAAAACAGACAGATTGGTCGGTTAAAGACAGAAAAAAAGTGAACCAGAAACACGTTGAGCGACATTGAAATTCCTCAGAGTCGTTCAATAAACCTTTCTTGCACCAAACACCTTCTTTTTGCTGTTGGTATGACGTTATGCGTCGCACATAAATTTTTGGGTGGGCCATTGAAAGTGAAAGTTGTGACTGGTAACCACTTGTTAGATGGGATGTTGGGAAGGAAGCACCCAAGGAAATGGGATCAAAGTCACGTCGCAAAAAAGGGTCAATACGCAAAAAGGCTCGAGGGGATTTTAATTGCTTCCTCCATCGACATTTAACTGAAAATGCCACCTTCTCGCACATCACCAATTTACAGCAAGACAAATTAAAATATAGAATTGAATTTAGCTCCTGACGAACAACTTTTCAGCGTGGAAATTGCCAAGATTTTCCGGAGGAATTGCCTAAAGAGAATAATTCTATTTCCACCCTTTCATCTTACGCTATCGAACATATTTTATGTATTTTTACGCATAAACCTTGTAACAACTAAAAAGCCCTACGTGCTGCCAGATCAGTTTGATGAAAAACGACCAAATTTCCTATTTCCATAAAGGTGAGTCTTAAGGATTTAGGGGACAGAGGAATTCAGGAAAAAATTGTGATTGAAAATGCTATTTTTATATAAAATTTCTTGTTTGAATTAATCTCATCCGTCAAATTAATTAAATTCGTTAAATTAACTACCCTCTAATGAATAGGGCATATTTTGAACAGAATAGTTGTATAAAAACTGTTAATAGGGGAAAGAGCGCCTTTGAAAGTGGAGCACCTTTGAAATTGGGATTTTTCACCTATTTTGAAATAAAATTGTGCCTTATCGTGATATAATTTAGCTGCACAAATATAGCTCAGTTCTCAGGGGCCCATCAAGCCTAATAAAAAGTGAAGCTATTTTCTACTTTTCCTTGTAAAAATTTTGCAGAGATTGCACCGCGACTTAAACAAATTTGTTCATAGTTCTTGTATTATTTCGGCGAACATTATAAAATATGTATTTTTAGATAGCTTTTAGTAGACGATTTCGAAATATATTAAACTGATAAGTCAATTCTCTTTAGGAGAAAACTTGCCAATAGTCTTCACTGCGTCTATGTCCGTGTCCCACTTTCCCCTACGTTCGGACAAACTTAGAGTGGAGGCATCGCTTTATGCTATCACCTTTATGTTCCAATGGATTATATTTAGGTAGAATTTTGCGAACTCTTAGCCGCGTTTGAGAGGAGGATATTACGACGGATTTTTGGCCCCATATGTGAGGAGGGACGATTCCGGAGCCTATACAACCATGAGGTGTATGAGCGCTACCGAGAGGTAACTGTTGTCAAGCAAATACGCCTCAATAGGCTCCGGTGGGCTAGTCATCTGGTTCGCAAGGATGAGGACGACCCAGCCTGGAAAGTCTTTAGGGGCAGACTCTATGCTTCGAGAAGACGAGGCCGACCCAGCCTCAGATGGACCGATGGACGACGTGGACCAGGACGCCAGTTCATTAGGGGTGCGGAATTGGAGAGCAGTGGCGCGTAACAGGCTCAAGTGACGACGGGTCCTGAGTCAGGCCAAGACCAGTAATTGGTTGTAGCGCCCGTTAAGTAAGTAAGTAAGTAAGAATTTTGTAAATATTAAGTTGCAAATTTTTTTTAACGTCGCACAGTATGTCCGTCTGTCCCTTATGACGGTCCGTCCATTACCACGCCTAGAGCCCAAACGGTTAGAGATAGAGACACGGATCTTCAGGGAAACGGCTCATAAGTCGATCCTGGGACCATTAACATGTCCCTTATATTCCCCCACACCTTCCTCCATCGGACTAATTTTTTTTGTGGTTACTCTAAAACGCGTCGTAAGATGTTTTTTGGATATGTTTTAGAGCAGAGGTGAACAAGAACGGTTTGAAATCGAACAAACACCTAATTATAACCAAATGTCAAACTAGTTTTGACTAATAGAGGAACCGGTGAGCGTCGGGGGATGGGGTAGCCTAGAAAAAACGATTCTTCCCAAAGCTTTCGGCTCGGACTCCAAGCCTTCCTCAGTGGTCAAATCTAGAATTTTCTTGCTTTGTCAATTGATCTGGGGTTTTACAGAGCATGGGATTTGGGGCTCTGCACTTTGAATTCTTGATATTTCCTTAATTTTAGCTTTTTAAGTTTTTTCTTGCTGTCTTTGATACGGATTTCCTTGTGAGACTAGAAATTTCTAGAGAGACTACAAAATTCCAGATTTGACCACTGTGGAAGGCTTGGAGTCCGAGCCGAAAGCTTTGGGAAGAATCGTCTTTTTCTAAGTTACCCCATATCCCCCGACGCTCAACGGTTCTCTATTATTTAAATTATTCGTCGGAAAATACCCAAAACTAGTTTTGACGTTCATTCGGTTTCGAACGGTTCTTGTTCACCTCTGTTTTACAGATTACCCAGACGAATATTTTGTTCATATACGAAAATACCGTTGAATCATTCCTAATAACGTTTTTTTTCATTACCAAAGGTTTAAAAGACCCTTTCATCAGAAAATCAATTGCATTACTTTTTACTTTAGAACTTTTTGGGGAAACTTTTGAGTGATTTATAAATTGCTTCAAATCGGTTGGGAACAGCTAAACGGTAAATGATGTAAAATTATACTTTTGAGTTCGAGTAAGTCACGACTTCGAGCACTTCGCAAAGCCTGGGACACTTTGCCACTCCTCTTTAGGTTAAAGCAGACTCTCGCCCATTCTTTTACTTTTCGTACGGGTAACGGGATGACTAATCCGGATCCGAGCTTTAGTTAAATTTCAAAAGTATACTGATATCATTGACTTTTTATGGAGGTTTTTTGTAAGAGAATGTGAGTTTATCAGCCGTGATTCTTTGCAAGATACGCATATTCAGGAAGAATATCGACTAGGCTGAAAGGAACACCTATTGACACTTTAAGAATTTAGCTTGCCATACCTATTGACACTTTCAGTACCGATTTAGGATATGAAATTTGAACATCTCTTTATATAAGAAAAGGTAGATTACAGAAAAGACATCATATTATTTGCATTTTATCAGATATACGATAAATAAATTTCATAATTTTGACTAAAGTGTCAATAGGGGTTCCCTGTCGAATAGGTGTTCCTTCCACCCTAGGTCAGGTCATGACTCAGTTCATAAACTTACTGTAAACAAAAAAACATTGTTGGATTATAAACGCTTAAACTGGTTTTACATGTATCAATCTCATAATCTGGATGGCATGTTGGTCCTACTAGCACGTATACGCGTGAGTTTACTGTACTCCGTTTTAAATTTTTTATTAGGATATTATTAAGAATTATTATTAAGAACAATGGAATTTTGACGTCCCTAGACATAAATAATAAGTAAAATGTGAAAATCGAGTCCAAAACTTTTGTTGGTGAATCAATAACACAATAAATCATTTATTTATTAGGTGAGATTCTTAACAATCTCACCTAATGGCCCTAAAAAGGGCCATTTTTTGGTAAGAAATTTCAACTATTTGCGCATGGCGGGAAACACTTTGGTGTCTTCAATTTCAATTCCAGCAAAAAAAAAATAGAATTAAAAAAAACATCAACTTTGAAGAATCGGATGGAAAAATCTCGAGCAACCTCATGCACAAAACGCCGGAAAGGCAGTTTGTGCTTTGCTTGGCAACTTATCAATAAATTATTTCATTTTTTAAGATTTTATTTTATTTTTTAAGATTAATTTAAGCTCTTTATGTAAATTATTGTGGCCCTGAAAAGGGCCGTTTTTTTGGATGAAAGTTTTCAATGACTTACAAAATGTAAGTCATTGAATGGATCTTCTTCTTCACATCTTGTTTTATAAGATGTGCATGCTCAGGATCCATGGTGCTGCCCTCGATCGTATCGAGAAGGTCCTCGCACATGGCTCGAATGACCATTAATTTCTCCAGGTATTGGTCCCTCTGAGCCCTCAAATCCTCCAGTCCTTCATCTGCTTGCTGTTGTAGTTCCCTCATTTTCGCCGCAATCTCAGCTTTTCCTTCCGCCATGTTGACTTCCTTCGTTGAGGTTCTCTGCTACTGCGTCTTCGGTGTTCAGTTGTCTAATGCACTAGCGTCGCAGGTGCAGCAGTATTTATAGCACACAGTGTGTGAATGCAAGTGAAGTGTGGGGGCGGGTCTATTGTAGCATTTGATCCATTTGACAGATTTATTGTTTTAATAATAAAATATTCCTTTCACAAATATTATTTCTGAACAATTTAGTGTATTTGCATATTGAATTTATTTATTTAACACGGAAAATAGTAGAAAATCAAAATGTGTTGAAAATGGGCGTGGTTTAGTAATTGCGTTTAATTATTGTAAATTTCTTAGGATTATCGAATAACTCTTTATGGAATAATTGTTATGGCCCTAAAAAGGGCCATTTTTTGGTAAGAAATTTCGACTATTTGCGCATGGCGGGAAACACTTTGGTGTCTTCAAACAATTTCAATTCCAGCAAAAAAAATGAATTAAAAAAACATCAACTTTGAAGAATCGGATGGAAAAATATTTTTATATCTTAGTAATTTAACCAATTTCCCCAAAAACTGAATAATTTTATGGAAAAATATTGAAAGAATAATTGTAAATATTTTTCTCATAATCTCATTTTCCAAACTGCAAAACCCGGAACATTTCGGGTCATAGAGATGCGAATGTTTCAATTCTTGGAAAAAACCTAAGAAAAAAAACTTCACATAGAAACTGCAAAACCCGAAACATTTCGGGTCATAGACATTCGAATGCTTTAATTCCAGCAAAAAATTAAGAAAGACCTCAAGTTAGAAGAATAGATGAAAAAAAAACTGGAGGGAAACCTCACTGACCTGCTGGAAAGTCATTACGACAGAACTCTAGAATCTTAAGTGGGTCCTACTGAAATCTTTTAAAAATCTCATGCACAAAACGCCGGAAAGGCAGCTTGTGGATGAGCCATTCATTCAATGCTCTTCTGGAAAGAACGGATCTCATGGATAGCCACTGTCCAGGGCAATAGCAACGGGGCTTCTTGACCCGGTCAGTAGCTGCTGAAGCATTCTTCCATCGGTTCATGGGGTTTGCCTTTTGCCTCGCACGGGCAACCAAGATGCTTACGCCGTGAGCGCTTGAAAGAGAATAGCTCATTTGGTGCATTTTTACGCCTTATATATGGAAGTATGGGGGCGGGGCTATTATAGCATTTGATCCATTTGACAGATTTATTGTTTTAATAATAAAATATTCCTTTCACAAATATTATTTCTGAACAATTTAGTGTATTTGCATATTGAATTTATTTATTTAACACGGAAAATAGTAGAAAATCAAAATGTGTTGAAAATGGGCGTGGTTTAGTAATTGCGTTTAATTATTGTAAATTTCTTAGGATTATCGAATAACTCTTTATGGAATAATTGTTATGGCCCTAAAAAGGGCCATTTTTTGGTAAGAAATTTCGACTATTTGCGCATGGCGGGAAACACTTTGGTGTCTTCAAACAATTTCAATTCCAGCAAAAAAAATGAATTAAAAAAACATCAACTTTGAAGAATCGGATGGAAAAATATTTTTATATCTTAGTAATTTAACCAATTTCCCCAAAAACTGAATAATTTTATGGAAAAATATTGAAAGAATAATTGTAAATATTTTTCTCATAATCTCATTTTCCAAACTGCAAAACCCGGAACATTTCGGGTCATAGAGATGCGAATGTTTCAATTCTTGGAAAAAACCTAAGAAAAAAAACTTCACATAGAAACTGCAAAACCCGAAACATTTCGGGTCATAGACATTCGAATGCTTTAATTCCAGCAAAAAATTAAGAAAGACCTCAAGTTAGAAGAATAGATGAAAAAAAAACTGGAGGGAAACCTCACTGACCTGCTGGAAAGTCATTACGACAGAACTCTAGAATCTTAAGTGGGTCCTACTGAAATCTTTTAAAAATCTCATGCACAAAACGCCGGAAAGGCAGCTTGTGGATGAGCCATTCATTCAATGCTCTTCTGGAAAGAACGGATCTCATGGATAGCCACTGTCCAGGGCAATAGCAACGGGGCTTCTTGACCCGGTCAGTAGCTGCTGAAGCATTCTTCCATCGGTTCATGGGGTTTGCCTTTTGCCTCGCACGGGCAACCAAGATGCTTACGCCGTGAGCGCTTGAAAGAGAATAGCTCATTTGGTGCATTTTTACGCCTTATATATGGAAGTATGGGGGCGGGGCTATTATAGCATTTGATCCATTTGACAGATTTATTGTTTTAATAATAAAATATTCCTTTCACAAATATTATTTCTGAACAATTTAGTGTATTTGCATATTGAATTTATTTATTTAACACGGAAAATAGTAGAAAATCAAAATGTGTTGAAAATGGGCGTGGTTTAGTAATTGCGTTTAATTATTGTAAATTTCTTAGGATTATCGAATAACTCTTTATGGAATAATTGTTATGGCCCTAAAAAGGGCCATTTTTTGGTAAGAAATTTCGACTATTTGCGCATGGCGGGAAACACTTTGGTGTCTTCAAACAATTTCAATTCCAGCAAAAAAAAATGAATTAAAAAAACATCAACTTTGAAGAATCGGATGGAAAAATATTTTTATATCTTAGTAATTTAACCAATTTCCCCAAAAACTGAATAATTTTATGGAAAAATATTGAAAGAATAATTGTAAATATTTTTCTCATAATCTCATTTTCCAAACTGCAAAACCCGGAACATTTCGGGTCATAGAGATGCGAATGTTTCAATTCTTGGAAAAAACCTAAGAAAAAAAACTTCACATAGAAACTGCAAAACCCGAAACATTTCGGGTCATAGACATTCGAATGCTTTAATTCCAGCAAAAAATTAAGAAAGACCTCAAGTTAGAAGAATAGATGAAAAAAAAACTGGAGGGAAACCTCACTGACCTGCTGGAAAGTCATTACGACAGAACTCTAGAATCTTAAGTGGGTCCTACTGAAATCTTTTAAAAATCTCATGCACAAAACGCCGGAAAGGCAGCTTGTGGATGAGCCATTCATTCAATGCTCTTCTGGAAAGAACGGATCTCATGGATAGCCACTGTCCAGGGCAATAGCAACGGGGCTTCTTGACCCGGTCAGTAGCTGCTGAAGCATTCTTCCATCGGTTCATGGGGTTTGCCTTTTGCCTCGCACGGGCAACCAAGATGCTTACGCCGTGAGCGCTTGAAAGAGAATAGCTCATTTGGTGCATTTTTACGCCTTATATATGGAAGTATGGGGGCGGGGCTATTATAGCATTTGATCCATTTGACAGATTTATTGTTTTAATAATAAAATATTCCTTTCACAAATATTATTTCTGAACAATTTAGTGTATTTGCATATTGAATTTATTTATTTAACACGGAAAATAGTAGAAAATCAAAATGTGTTGAAAATGGGCGTGGTTTAGTAATTGCGTTTAATTATTGTAAATTTCTTAGGATTATCGAATAACTCTTTATGGAATAATTGTTATGGCCCTAAAAAGGGCCATTTTTTGGTAAGAAATTTCGACTATTTGCGCATGGCGGGAAACACTTTGGTGTCTTCAAACAATTTCAATTCCAGCAAAAAAAATGAATTAAAAAAACATCAACTTTGAAGAATCGGATGGAAAAATATTTTTATATCTTAGTAATTTAACCAATTTCCCCAAAAACTGAATAATTTTATGGAAAAATATTGAAAGAATAATTGTAAATATTTTTCTCATAATCTCATTTTCCAAACTGCAAAACCCGGAACATTTCGGGTCATAGAGATGCGAATGTTTCAATTCTTGGAAAAAACCTAAGAAAAAAAACTTCACATAGAAACTGCAAAACCCGAAACATTTCGGGTCATAGACATTCGAATGCTTTAATTCCAGCAAAAAATTAAGAAAGACCTCAAGTTAGAAGAATAGATGAAAAAAAAACTGGAGGGAAACCTCACTGACCTGCTGGAAAGTCATTACGACAGAACTCTAGAATCTTAAGTGGGTCCTACTGAAATCTTTTAAAAATCTCATGCACAAAACGCCGGAAAGGCAGCTTGTGGATGAGCCATTCATTCAATGCTCTTCTGGAAAGAACGGATCTCATGGATAGCCACTGTCCAGGGCAATAGCAACGGGGCTTCTTGACCCGGTCAGTAGCTGCTGAAGCATTCTTCCATCGGTTCATGGGGTTTGCCTTTTGCCTCGCACGGGCAACCAAGATGCTTACGCCGTGAGCGCTTGAAAGAGAATAGCTCATTTGGTGCATTTTTACGCCTTATATATGGAAGTATGGGGGCGGGGCTATTATAGCATTTGATCCATTTGACAGATTTATTGTTTTAATAATAAAATATTCCTTTCACAAATATTATTTCTGAACAATTTAGTGTATTTGCATATTGAATTTATTTATTTAACACGGAAAATAGTAGAAAATCAAAATGTGTTGAAAATGGGCGTGGTTTAGTAATTGCGTTTAATTATTGTAAATTTCTTAGGATTATCGAATAACTCTTTATGGAATAATTGTTATGGCCCTAAAAAGGGCCATTTTTTGGTAAGAAATTTCGACTATTTGCGCATGGCGGGAAACACTTTGGTGTCTTCAAACAATTTCAATTCCAGCAAAAAAAATGAATTAAAAAAACATCAACTTTGAAGAATCGGATGGAAAAATATTTTTATATCTTAGTAATTTAACCAATTTCCCCAAAAACTGAATAATTTTATGGAAAAATATTGAAAGAATAATTGTAAATATTTTTCTCATAATCTCATTTTCCAAACTGCAAAACCCGGAACATTTCGGGTCATAGAGATGCGAATGTTTCAATTCTTGGAAAAAACCTAAGAAAAAAAACTTCACATAGAAACTGCAAAACCCGAAACATTTCGGGTCATAGACATTCGAATGCTTTAATTCCAGCAAAAAATTAAGAAAGACCTCAAGTTAGAAGAATAATGAAAAAAAAACTGGAGGGAAACCTCACTGACCTGCTGGAAAGTCATTACGACAGAACTCTAGAATCTTAAGTGGGTCCTACTGAAATCTTTTAAAAATCTCATGCACAAAACGCCGGAAAGGCAGCTTGTGGATGAGCCATTCATTCAATGCTCTTCTGGAAAGAACGGATCTCATGGATAGCCACTGTCCAGGGCAATAGCAACGGGGCTTCTTGACCCGGTCAGTAGCTGCTGAAGCATTCTTCCATCGGTTCATGGGGTTTGCCTTTTGCCTCGCACGGGCAACCAAGATGCTTACGCCGTGAGCGCTTGAAAGAGAATAGCTCATTTGGTGCATTTTTACGCCTTATATATGGAAGTATGGGGGCGGGGCTATTATAGCATTTGATCCATTTGACAGATTTATTGTTTTAATAATAAAATATTCCTTTCACAAATATTATTTCTGAACAATTTAGTGTATTTGCATATTGAATTTATTTATTTAACACGGAAAATAGTAGAAAATCAAAATGTGTTGAAAATGGGCGTGGTTTAGTAATTGCGTTTAATTATTGTAAATTTCTTAGGATTATCGAATAACTCTTTATGGAATAATTGTTATGGCCCTAAAAAGGGCCATTTTTTGGTAAGAAATTTCGACTATTTGCGCATGGCGGGAAACACTTTGGTGTCTTCAAACAATTTCAATTCCAGCAAAAAAAAATGAATTAAAAAAACATCAACTTTGAAGAATCGGATGGAAAAATATTTTTATATCTTAGTAATTTAACCAATTTCCCCAAAAACTGAATAATTTTATGGAAAAATATTGAAAGAATAATTGTAAATATTTTTCTCATAATCTCATTTTCCAAACTGCAAAACCCGGAACATTTCGGGTCATAGAGATGCGAATGTTTCAATTCTTGGAAAAAACCTAAGAAAAAAAACTTCACATAGAAACTGCAAAACCCGAAACATTTCGGGTCATAGACATTCGAATGCTTTAATTCCAGCAAAAAATTAAGAAAGACCTCAAGTTAGAAGAATAGATGAAAAAAAAACTGGAGGGAAACCTCACTGACCTGCTGGAAAGTCATTACGACAGAACTCTAGAATCTTAAGTGGGTCCTACTGAAATCTTTTAAAAATCTCATGCACAAAACGCCGGAAAGGCAGCTTGTGGATGAGCCATTCATTCAATGCTCTTCTGGAAAGAACGGATCTCATGGATAGCCACTGTCCAGGGCAATAGCAACGGGGCTTCTTGACCCGGTCAGTAGCTGCTGAAGCATTCTTCCATCGGTTCATGGGGTTTGCCTTTTGCCTCGCACGGGCAACCAAGATGCTTACGCCGTGAGCGCTTGAAAGAGAATAGCTCATTTGGTGCATTTTTACGCCTTATATATGGAAGTATGGGGGCGGGGCTATTATAGCATTTGATCCATTTGACAGATTTATTGTTTTAATAATAAAATATTCCTTTCACAAATATTATTTCTGAACAATTTAGTGTATTTGCATATTGAATTTATTTATTTAACACGGAAAATAGTAGAAAATCAAAATGTGTTGAAAATGGGCGTGGTTTAGTAATTGCGTTTAATTATTGTAAATTTCTTAGGATTATCGAATAACTCTTTATGGAATAATTGTTATGGCCCTAAAAAGGGCCATTTTTTGGTAAGAAATTTCGACTATTTGCGCATGGCGGGAAACACTTTGGTGTCTTCAAACAATTTCAATTCCAGCAAAAAAAATGAATTAAAAAAACATCAACTTTGAAGAATCGGATGGAAAAATATTTTTATATCTTAGTAATTTAACCAATTTCCCCAAAAACTGAATAATTTTATGGAAAAATATTGAAAGAATAATTGTAAATATTTTTCTCATAATCTCATTTTCCAAACTGCAAAACCCGGAACATTTCGGGTCATAGAGATGCGAATGTTTCAATTCTTGGAAAAAACCTAAGAAAAAAAACTTCACATAGAAACTGCAAAACCCGAAACATTTCGGGTCATAGACATTCGAATGCTTTAATTCCAGCAAAAAATTAAGAAAGACCTCAAGTTAGAAGAATAGATGAAAAAAAAACTGGAGGGAAACCTCACTGACCTGCTGGAAAGTCATTACGACAGAACTCTAGAATCTTAAGTGGGTCCTACTGAAATCTTTTAAAAATCTCATGCACAAAACGCCGGAAAGGCAGCTTGTGGATGAGCCATTCATTCAATGCTCTTCTGGAAAGAACGGATCTCATGGATAGCCACTGTCCAGGGCAATAGCAACGGGGCTTCTTGACCCGGTCAGTAGCTGCTGAAGCATTCTTCCATCGGTTCATGGGGTTTGCCTTTTGCCTCGCACGGGCAACCAAGATGCTTACGCCGTGAGCGCTTGAAAGAGAATAGCTCATTTGGTGCATTTTTACGCCTTATATATGGAAGTATGGGGGCGGGGCTATTATAGCATTTGATCCATTTGACAGATTTATTGTTTTAATAATAAAATATTCCTTTCACAAATATTATTTCTGAACAATTTAGTGTATTTGCATATTGAATTTATTTATTTAACACGGAAAATAGTAGAAAATCAAAATGTGTTGAAAATGGGCGTGGTTTAGTAATTGCGTTTAATTATTGTAAATTTCTTAGGATTATCGAATAACTCTTTATGGAATAATTGTTATGGCCCTAAAAAGGGCCATTTTTTGGTAAGAAATTTCGACTATTTGCGCATGGCGGGAAACACTTTGGTGTCTTCAAACAATTTCAATTCCAGCAAAAAAAATGAATTAAAAAAACATCAACTTTGAAGAATCGGATGGAAAAATATTTTTATATCTTAGTAATTTAACCAATTTCCCCAAAAACTGAATAATTTTATGGAAAAATATTGAAAGAATAATTGTAAATATTTTTCTCATAATCTCATTTTCCAAACTGCAAAACCCGGAACATTTCGGGTCATAGAGATGCGAATGTTTCAATTCTTGGAAAAAACCTAAGAAAAAAAACTTCACATAGAAACTGCAAAACCCGAAACATTTCGGGTCATAGACATTCGAATGCTTTAATTCCAGCAAAAAATTAAGAAAGACCTCAAGTTAGAAGAATAGATGAAAAAAAAACTGGAGGGAAACCTCACTGACCTGCTGGAAAGTCATTACGACAGAACTCTAGAATCTTAAGTGGGTCCTACTGAAATCTTTTAAAAATCTCATGCACAAAACGCCGGAAAGGCAGCTTGTGGATGAGCCATTCATTCAATGCTCTTCTGGAAAGAACGGATCTCATGGATAGCCACTGTCCAGGGCAATAGCAACGGGGCTTCTTGACCCGGTCAGTAGCTGCTGAAGCATTCTTCCATCGGTTCATGGGGTTTGCCTTTTGCCTCGCACGGGCAACCAAGATGCTTACGCCGTGAGCGCTTGAAAGAGAATAGCTCATTTGGTGCATTTTTACGCCTTATATATGGAAGTATGGGGGCGGGGCTATTATAGCATTTGATCCATTTGACAGATTTATTGTTTTAATAATAAAATATTCCTTTCACAAATATTATTTCTGAACAATTTAGTGTATTTGCATATTGAATTTATTTATTTAACACGGAAAATAGTAGAAAATCAAAATGTGTTGAAAATGGGCGTGGTTTAGTAATTGCGTTTAATTATTGTAAATTTCTTAGGATTATCGAATAACTCTTTATGGAATAATTGTTATGGCCCTAAAAAGGGCCATTTTTTGGTAAGAAATTTCGACTATTTGCGCATGGCGGGAAACACTTTGGTGTCTTCAAACAATTTCAATTCCAGCAAAAAAAAATGAATTAAAAAAACATCAACTTTGAAGAATCGGATGGAAAAATATTTTTATATCTTAGTAATTTAACCAATTTCCCCAAAAACTGAATAATTTTATGGAAAAATATTGAAAGAATAATTGTAAATATTTTTCTCATAATCTCATTTTCCAAACTGCAAAACCCGGAACATTTCGGGTCATAGAGATGCGAATGTTTCAATTCTTGGAAAAAACCTAAGAAAAAAAACTTCACATAGAAACTGCAAAACCCGAAACATTTCGGGTCATAGACATTCGAATGCTTTAATTCCAGCAAAAAATTAAGAAAGACCTCAAGTTAGAAGAATAGATGAAAAAAAAACTGGAGGGAAACCTCACTGACCTGCTGGAAAGTCATTACGACAGAACTCTAGAATCTTAAGTGGGTCCTACTGAAATCTTTTAAAAATCTCATGCACAAAACGCCGGAAAGGCAGCTTGTGGATGAGCCATTCATTCAATGCTCTTCTGGAAAGAACGGATCTCATGGATAGCCACTGTCCAGGGCAATAGCAACGGGGCTTCTTGACCCGGTCAGTAGCTGCTGAAGCATTCTTCCATCGGTTCATGGGGTTTGCCTTTTGCCTCGCACGGGCAACCAAGATGCTTACGCCGTGAGCGCTTGAAAGAGAATAGCTCATTTGGTGCATTTTTAAGCCTTATATATGGAAGTATGGGGGCGGGGCTATTATAGCATTTGATCCATTTGACAGATTTATTGTTTTAATAATAAAATATTCCTTTCACAAATATTATTTCTGAACAATTTAGTGTATTTGCATATTGAATTTATTTATTTAACACGGAAAATAGTAGAAAATCAAAATGTGTTGAAAATGGGCGTGGTTTAGTAATTGCGTTTAATTATTGTAAATTTCTTAGGATTATCGAATAACTCTTTATGGAATAATTGTTATGGCCCTAAAAAGGGCCATTTTTTGGTAAGAAATTTCGACTATTTGCGCATGGCGGGAAACACTTTGGTGTCTTCAAACAATTTCAATTCCAGCAAAAAAAAATGAATTAAAAAAACATCAACTTTGAAGAATCGGATGGAAAAATATTTTTATATCTTAGTAATTTAACCAATTTCCCCAAAAACTGAATAATTTTATGGAAAAATATTGAAAGAATAATTGTAAATATTTTTCTCATAATCTCATTTTCCAAACTGCAAAACCCGGAACATTTCGGGTCATAGAGATGCGAATGTTTCAATTCTTGGAAAAAACCTAAGAAAAAAAACTTCACATAGAAACTGCAAAACCCGAAACATTTCGGGTCATAGACATTCGAATGCTTTAATTCCAGCAAAAAATTAAGAAAGACCTCAAGTTAGAAGAATAGATGAAAAAAAAACTGGAGGGAAACCTCACTGACCTGCTGGAAAGTCATTACGACAGAACTCTAGAATCTTAAGTGGGTCCTACTGAAATCTTTTAAAAATCTCATGCACAAAACGCCGGAAAGGCAGCTTGTGGATGAGCCATTCATTCAATGCTCTTCTGGAAAGAACGGATCTCATGGATAGCCACTGTCCAGGGCAATAGCAACGGGGCTTCTTGACCCGGTCAGTAGCTGCTGAAGCATTCTTCCATCGGTTCATGGGGTTTGCCTTTTGCCTCGTACGGGCAACCAAGATGCTTACGCCGTGAGCGCTTGAAAGAGAATAGCTCATTTGGTGCATTTTTACGCCTTATATATGGAAGTATGGGGGCGGGGCTATTATAGCATTTGATCCATTTGACAGATTTATTGTTTTAATAATAAAATATTCCTTTCACAAATATTATTTCTGAACAATTTAGTGTATTTGCATATTGAATTTATTTATTTAACACGGAAAATAGTAGAAAATCAAAATGTGTTGAAAATGGGCGTGGTTTAGTAATTGCGTTTAATTATTGTAAATTTCTTAGGATTATCGAATAACTCTTTATGGAATAATTGTTATGGCCCTAAAAAGGGCCATTTTTTGGTAAGAAATTTCGACTATTTGCGCATGGCGGGAAACACTTTGGTGTCTTCAAACAATTTCAATTCCAGCAAAAAAAAATGAATTAAAAAAACATCAACTTTGAAGAATCGGATGGAAAAATATTTTTATATCTTAGTAATTTAACCAATTTCCCCAAAAACTGAATAATTTTATGGAAAAATATTGAAAGAATAATTGTAAATATTTTTCTCATAATCTCATTTTCCAAACTGCAAAACCCGGAACATTTCGGGTCATAGAGATGCGAATGTTTCAATACCAGGAAAAAACCTAAGAAAAAAAAAACTTCACATAGAAATTGCAAAACCCGAAACATTTCGGGTCATAGACATTCGAATGCTTTAATACCAGCAAATTAAATTATGTAATTCTATTTTTTTTTAATTCAACTCTTTAAATATTGTTTTTTAGCCCTAAAAAGGGCTGTTTTTTTTTATTTTATTTCAATTTTTTGAGCTCCGACATTTGTCCGTTGTACTTCTTGTCAACGCGGCTGTAATCTGAAAAGAAAAGAAAATTAATATTTAAATGGTATTTTTTTTTTTACTTACAGTCTTTGGAATGGTTCTCCTTAACGTATTTTAGGAATGTGTTGACAGCCTTTTTCGTCTCGTGATACGATCTCTCGTATTTTCGTTTTTCTCTAATTATCTCCCGATAATTGTCTTCAATTACTTGGAAATCACTCAAAATTTCATCCGCCATCCTGCTGCTGCTTCCACTCCTTGTTGAGCACTGAATGACTTTGAAGTCAAAGCGTCGGCGTATTTATAGATAACTTGCACATGGAATACATACAAGATCAGTTCCTCTGTGACTGGCAATGTTTGTATGTATTCCATGTGCAAGTTATCTATAAATACGCCGACGCTTTGACTTCAAAGTCATTCAGTGCTCAACAAGGAGTGGAAGCAGCAGCAGGATGGCGGATGAAATTTTGAGTGATTTCCAAGTAATTGAAGACAATTATCGGGAGATAATTAGAGAAAAACGAAAATACGAGAGATCGTATCACGAGACGAAAAAGGCTGTCAACACATTCCTAAAATACGTTAAGGAGAACCATTCCAAAGACTGTAAGTAAAAAAAAAAAATACCATTTAAATATTAATTTTCTTTTCTTTTCAGATTACAGCCGCGTTGACAAGAAGTACAACGGACAAATGTCGGAGCTCAAAAAATTGAAATAAAATAAAAAAAACAGCCCTTTTTAGGGCTAAAAAACAATATTTAAAGAGTTGAATTTAAAAAAAAAAATAGAATCACATAATTTAATTTGCTGGTATTAAAGCATTCGAATGTCTATGACCCGAAATGTCTCGGGTTTTGCAATTTCTATGTGAAGTTTTTTTTTCTTAGGTTTCTTCCAGGAATTGAAGCACTCGCATCTCTATGGCCCGAAATGTTCCGGGTTTTGCAGTTTGGAAAATGAGATTATGAGAAAAATATTTACAATTATTCTTTCAGTATTTTTCCACAAAATTATTCAGTTTTAGTATAGTAGAAAATCAAAATGTGTTGAAAATGGGCGTGGTTTAGTAATTGCGTTTAATTATTGTAAATTTCTTAGGATTATCGAATAACTCTTTATGGAATAATTGTTATGGCCCTAAAAAGGGCCATTTTTTGATAAGAAATTTCGACTATTTGCGCATGGCGGGAAACACTTTGGTGTCTTCAAACAATTTCAATTCCAGCAAAAAAATGAATTAAAAAAACATCAACTTTGAAGAATCGGATGGAAAAATATTTTTATATCTTAGTAATTTAACCAATTTCCCCAAAAACTGAATAATTTTGTGGAAAAATATTGAAAGAATAATTGTAAATATTTTTCTCATAATCTCATTTTCCAAACTGCAAAACCCGGAACATTTCGGGTCATAGACATTCGAATGCTTTAATTCCAGCAAAAAATTAAGAAAGACCTCAAGTTAGAAGAATAGATGAAAAAAAAACTGGAGGGAAACCTCACTGACCTGCTGGAAAGTCATTACGACAGAACTCTAGAATCTTAAGTGGGTCCTACTGAAATCTTTTAAAAATCTCATGCACAAAACGCCGGAAAGGCAGCTTGTGGATGAGCCATTCATTCAATGCTCTTCTGGAAAGAACGGATCTCATGGATAGCCACTGTCCGGGGCAATAGCAACGGGGCTTCTTGACCCGGTCAGTAGCTGCTGAAGCATTCTTCCATCGGTTCATGGGGTTTGCCTTTTGCCTCGTACGGGCAACCAAGATGCTTACGCCGTGAGCGCTTGAAAGAGAATAGCTCATTTGGTGCATTTTTAAGCCTTATATATGGAAGTATGGGGGCGGGGCTATTATAGCATTTGATCCATTTGACAGATTTATTGTTTTAATAATAAAATATTCCTTTCACAAATATTATTTCTGAACAATTTAGTGTATTTGCATATTGAATTTATTTATTTAACACGGAAAATAGTAGAAAATCAAAATGTGTTGAAAATGGGCGTGGTTTAGTAATTGCGTTTAATTATTGTAAATTTCTTAGGATTATCGAATAACTCTTTATGGAATAATTGTTATGGCCCTAAAAAGGGCCATTTTTTGGTAAGAAATTTCGACTATTTGCGCATGGCGGGAAACACTTTGGTGTCTTCAAACAATTTCAATTCCAGCAAAAAAAATGAATTAAAAAAACATCAACTTTGAAGAATCGGATGGAAAAATATTTTTATATCTTAGTAATTTAACCAATTTCCCCAAAAACTGAATAATTTTGTGGAAAAATATTGAAAGAATAATTGTAAATATTTTTCTCATAATCTCATTTTCCAAACTGCAAAACCCGGAACATTTCGGGTCATAGAGATGCGAATGTTTCAATTCTTGGAAAAAACCTAAGAAAAAAACTTCACATAGAAACTGCAAAACCCGAAACATTTCGGGTCATAGATATTCGAATGCTTTAATTCCAGCAAAAAATTAAGAAAGACCTCAAGTTAGAAGAATAGATGAAAAAAAAACTGGAGGGAAACCTCACTGACCTGCTGGAAAGTCATTACGACAGAACTCTAGAATCTTAAGTGGGTCCTACTGAAATCTTTTAAAAATCTCATGCACAAAACGCCGGAAAGGCAGCTTGTGGATGAGCCATTCATTCAATGCTCTTCTGGAAAGAACGGATCTCATGGATAGCCACTGTCCGGGGCAATAGCAACGGGGCTTCTTGACCCGGTCAGTAGCTGCTGAAGCATTCTTCCATCGGTTCATGGGGTTTGCCTTTTGCCTCGCACGGGCAACCAAGATGCTTACGCCGTGAGCGCTTGAAAGAGAATAGCTCATTTGGTGCATTTTTAAGCCTTATATATGGAAGTATGGGGGCGGGGCTATTATAGCATTTGATCCATTTGACAGATTTATTGTTTTAATAATAAAATATTCCTTTCACAAATATTATTTCTGAACAATTTAGTGTATTTGCATATTGAATTTATTTATTTAACACGGAAAATAGTAGAAAATCAAAATGTGTTGAAAATGGGCGTGGTTTAGTAATTGCGTTTAATTATTGTAAATTTCTTAGGATTATCGAATAACTCTTTATGGAATAATTGTTATGGCCCTAAAAAGGGCCATTTTTTGGTAAGAAATTTCGACTATTTGCGCATGGCGGGAAACACTTTGGTGTCCTTAAACAATTTCAATTCCAGCAAAAAAAAAAAGAATTAAAAAACATCAACTTTGAAGAACGGATGGGAAAACTTAACGTGAGCTAGCTCGAAGTGCATGCAAATTCGATTTGGAGCTGAAGTTGGGAGACGCCATTCAGTTATCTTGAATCAAATTCGTGAAATTATGCAAATTTTGTATTTAAACCAAAATATCAAGGATTTGGATGAACTGGCAGAAAAGTGATATATGGGTGAAATGTAGACCAGAATGTTCTCTATAATTTTCCCATAGAACATGATCTCATCGATTACTCAGAAGCCAAGATAATCGAGGTTTTTTGTTTCTTAACTCGTTTTTTCATCCAGAGTTCCCCAAGTAGTCATTTGTTGAACTTCAACTAGATCAAAGAATTGTTGTATTTTGTGGGACTTTCCATTTAAAACCCTATTTTAAGTGTCTTGGTGGAGTAGAGGCAGTCAAATTGGCATCTGAGTGATTTCAAAGCGTTATTATGGGAAAAATCAATTTTTTCACACTTAAACGGCAAAATCGGAGTGATAGCGTAGTCTGAGCGGAAAATGATGTATGGACGAAATGTAGAGACAAATGTGTTCTACAATTGTGTTGAAGTAATCATCAAAATCGGTTTAGCGATAGTCGAGATAATTGAGGTTATGTGATATTGAAATTGGTTTTTCGACTGTGGCGCCCCTGGTGTTGATCCCACGAAGTTCAAATGTTCTAGAAAGTTGTAGCATTTGGTGAGATCTTTCGTTTAAGCCCTCATTCATCAAAATCGGTCACATAGAACCGGAGATATGATTTTTTGAATTTCGTGAACTTTGACCCCTCATATCTCCGGTTCTATTGAAACCACAGCGCACATACGCACCATTTTGGAAACGTCCTAGACTGGACTACAACATACTAAAATTTCATTAACTTGCACAATGCCGTTTTTGAGAAAAGTGACTTTGAATTTCGATGAATTTTGACGCTATCACAGCGCCACCTGTGGTGACTTTTTGAACTTCCATCTGAAAGTGCTCATCGATACGAAACCAAAAAGGTAAAATTTAGGTCGCTATGTTAATTAGAACCGGAGATAGAGGCCGGTCAATGTTCGAACTTTGACCCCTTATAGCTCGGGTCAGGGGTTATGGATCGACTTAAGGTTTTTTTTGTTTGATAGGTATAATCAACGGCTACAACATACTAAATTTTCAGCCCGATGCACAATGGAATTTTTGAGTTATTTAACTTTTAAGATTTAAAAATTTTCTTTTTAAAAAAAGCGCCCCTAGCGGTGGTTTTATGAACTTGCGATGTTAGAAGGAGAAGTGGCATTTCACGAGAGCTTTCCAAAAAGCCCTCACTTTTTAAATTCTGACAATTAGAACCGGAGTTATGGCCATTTTAAGAAATTTTTTTTGGACCCTTATAGCTCGGGTCAGGGGGGTCGGGGGACCTTAAGTTTGGTATTGATGGAAAGCTCTAAGGCCCAGCTATAACATACTAAAATTTGAGCCCGGTCGATGCCATAGGGGCGGAGCTATTGAGAAAACAAAAAAAGGGGGGTCTTCAAAATGGCGGAAGGAGGGGTGGGGGGTGGGGGGTCTATGCACCAAGTTGCAATTTTCACCCGATATATAACCTTTGCCGAAAACCGCAAGTCGATATCTTTTTTAGTTTAGGAGCTATTAAGCTCCAAAGAGCGGCCGGCCGGCCGGCCGGCCGGCCGGCCGGCCGGCCGGCCGGGAACGTAACTTAGCCACATATATATTCGGAATCAGGAAGTGGCGAAACACATTTTGGCCAAATTTGAGGTCGATCGGACGACATGAAATTTTGTTAGGATTATAGTAGGTGAGATTTTGTTAAGAATCTCACCTAATACAACAATTCTTTGATATAGTTGAAGTTCAACAAATGACTACTTGGGGCACTCTGGATGAAAAAACGAGTTAAGAAACAAAAAACCTCGATTATCTTGGCTTCTGAGTAATCGATGAGATCATGTTCTATGGGAAAATTATAGAGAACATTCTGGTCTACATTTCACTCATATATCACTTTTGTGCCAGTTCATCCAAATCCTTGATATTTTGGTTTAAATACAAAATTTGTACAATTTCACGAATTTGATTCAAGATAACTGAATGGCGTCTCCCAACTTCAGCTCTAAATCGAATTTGCATGCACTCCGAGTTAGCTCACGTTAAGAATCTCATCTACATAAGCCGGTTAGGATTATCTGTCCCTTTAACTTGTAAAATGTAAAACTTGTAAAATGTAAAATGTCGCCATTGCTTTATAATAGGCGACGCTACTTTCGCTTCGCAGATTCTTTGTCAAATCTGCTTTGTTTACTTTCTGCAACAGTCTAATAATTTGATTTCTCAAATAAAACCGAAGAAAATTCATTTAAAGTGAGTATCAATAAGGTGGTCATGAGGAAAAAGAAATGCTGAATGTATTCTTTGCATAATATTGCCCAAAATAATCGAGTTTGGTCGTTTTCAAGAGGGTGGCGAGAAGTGGTTACAAAACTGGCGAAAAGTGGTAAAAAGTGGCGACGAAGTGGTTATTTTTCCATTGTTAATAAAAATCACTTTTTTTAAGTTAGTCCAGCATCAAATTGGAATACTACTTTTTTGACGAATCTGGAGTCAATACATCTCAGTAACTTTCTGTCAAATTTGAGATATCTTGTAATAAGGGGTCAAAAGTTATAATCAATTTAATTTAACATTTTTCTAAAAATGGCGAT
This sequence comes from Phlebotomus papatasi, assembly GCF_024763615.1. Taxonomy (NCBI): domain Eukaryota; kingdom Metazoa; phylum Arthropoda; class Insecta; order Diptera; family Psychodidae; genus Phlebotomus; species Phlebotomus papatasi. The sequence continues at coordinate 20,327,458 of NC_077222.1, forward strand.
AAGTATAGTTACTCCACCCTATATGTAAAACAAACTAGTTGAACTTGATTTATAATTCATAAACATCTGAGAAATGACTCTTAAAAAAATGCAGGTACATGAAACTGACCACCCTACCCTAAAATTCTAAACCTAAACCTGAAAAATAATTTTTAGATATTAAATATTGCATAAACTCCTAAAAGCATAGCATCTGTGCTTAATTTCCCAATTTCTAGTAAAAATACCTATGATTATGTAAGAATCACATCTAATTATTTCATATTTAACAAATAATAATACAAAAAATTAGGTCAAAACTTACCTTGTGACTGCTAAATTCATTAGTACTGTAAAGTTTTGCACTAATCCATATTTGGACAAAATTTACATGAATATATGCATTACCAAATAGCAATCACCGAGCAAAAGACACAAATATAATTTGTTAATTTGAACTACTACACCAGCGACACTGAATAAATTCCCCATTAACGAAATGGAGCATTTATTGAGTGTCAACACATTCATTAGCAATTTGCAACTATTCAATTAAGCTCCTTAAAACACGACATACATATATTTTATGAATTACTACGGGAACCTTTAAGTATAACAAATTGCTTTTAACACGAATATACGCAAATTCATGGACATTTTTTTTCTGCAAAAAGTTGAACCTGTTTCATTGATTTAACCTGTCATATTACTCATTTCCATAATAATTCATCAAGTAAATTGCTCAATTTCATCATGAAAAATTTCGTATCAATAAATTTATTTTCCTTTTGGTTAAAAAAATATAGATAATCCGATCATTTCTTAATTTAGGATAAGAGCTACATCCATTTGTTAATAATTATACGATATTAAAGAGGTAGGGGGAGGTGGAGCTACATTGATATACGGTTCGTCACATATTTCAAAAGGGAACTGAACTTTAACAAAATGTAATTTATATAGACAAAACAATTGTGAAACTAAATAAAATAATTGTAAGGCCAGCTTCATTTAGAAGTATGCGAAAAAATCGTATATCAATGTAGCCCCATAACTCAAAATAGCCCCACCTCCCCCTATATTCTTTTCCATTGGAATTTTTTAAATAAAGACAGAAATTTCTAAATCTCAGCTCAAAATAAAGATGGTGTAAATCAGGCACCAGGAGTGCTCCTTTAAAAACCATGGAATTTCTTAAACTTTTTGGATTTAACATTACTGGAGCTTCCTAAAAAACATGTCCTAAAGATGTCTTTAAATAAATGTTTTACAGAAAATCTAGCCCGTGCTAGAGGTTGCGGATAAACCTTAAACAAATCAAAGTTACAAGTAATTCTGTGCCAAATCTGAATTTAAATATAGACCAAGGTGTTCCATGTGGGATGAATTTTCGATAAAATGATAAATTGGTGATGGCTGAAAACTGATCCCCAATTTCTCCACAAAAGCACGACCCCAAAAATCCTCCACGCAGTCATTTTTCTGATATATTTTTAAAGGAAATTTAAATTTGAAACAAATATTTTGCACTTCGACCCTTTCAAACACAAAAATCATCCATTGTGGGCGGTTTCCGAGCTGTCCCTTAGTATACTACTCATTAAATTTAAAAATAAACACCAAACATGCCGAAATTAATTATCATTTCATAATTTCTATAATTTCGCTGAAAAATTTAATTAAAACAGAAAATCTCCCACGATATTCAAATAATAAACTAATTCAGCAGAAATTTTTCAGACACTTTACTGAAAAATTCGTTGTAATCTACTTTATATTAATTCGCTGAAATTAGCACGTACTTCATTGAATTTTACTTGTAGCTGATTAATTCGCACACTCAGAGAAATCCGAAAAAGTTAAAATAACATTCTGGAAATGTTAATTTTACCCTGTAGTTAATTTTTGATCCAAAATTAGGGGTTAAAGTTACCCTTTTTCATATTACTTTTACCCTTAAAAAGGTGTAAAATTAACATTAAAAAATGTTGATATATTTTACATCTAAAAGTTGTCAAAGTTCTGAGGAAGAAACGTTAATCGCACCCTCTTTTTTTTCTCAGTGCAGTAGGAAAACTTTATACTTCTCTAGAATAAAACTCAGCTTCAATTTCATCTAAACTAAATATCCGATTGAATATTTTATCTCAAATTATTTTGCAGTTATTTGTATATTAGTAGTAAGGGGACAGCAGCGTGATGTAAATGTCCTCGGACATTCCATGGACATGTCGTAGGAAGGGGACAGCAGCGTGGGAATCAGGCTGATTCCCCCGCTCCCCGCACCCCCCCGCTACCCTCCCCTGAACCATGAATCTGATTTTTTGGTTAATAATTTTAATTGAATATGGAGCACAATGATGTATATAATATACCATAAGTCTGCCGAGGAGCACAATGATGTATATACCACAAGTCTGCCGTGGAGCACAGTGATGTACATACTACATTTGCTGATGAAAACTCTCCGTGGAGCACAGTGATGTACATACTACATTTGCTGATGAAAACTCTCCGTGGAGCACAGTGATGTACATACTACATTTGCTGATGAAAACTCTCCGTGGAGCACAGTGATGTACATACTACATTTGCTGATGAAAACTCTCCGTGGAGCACAGTGATGTACATACTACATTTGCTGATGAAAACTCTCCGTGGAGCACAATGATGTTTTTTTTTTTTTTTAATGCAATGCACTGTCCATGTGTGAAAAAATGCAGTGCAATATGAGACCTTTTCGCGCGCTCAGTACCATATGGATAAGAAGTGCGATGCAATTTAATTGATGAGTGGAATTTCACAATATCTTGAAAATCTTAGATCATTCAACACCTCCAGAAAAATGCCAAATTGTGGTTTTTTTTTCACTGTCATATTCAGTGAATGAAATTTTAAGTGAGATTCTTCATTATTTTTTTCCTCTGCACAGTCCAAGTGTGGAAAAATGCAAATGCAATATGAGACCTTTTCGCGCGCTCGGTACCATATGGGAGAGTCTCTTTCTATCATTCTCACTGCAAGAATTTGATTCCTTCAGACGGAGAAAGCAACACGGGAAAAAAGTCTTAGGTGTGCGGTGCGATTTAATTGATGAGTGCAATTTAACAATATTTTGAAAATTATGTTTTGTGACACAATGAGTATAAATAGGTGTTACTGATGGCAAAAAAATTATTTGGCTATGAATACCCTTCAAATTAGGGCTAAATTGACTGGTAACATCCATACAAGAAAATTTTTTGGTGGAGTTTACCCTATAGACAGACTCCCCAAATATGTTAAATTTCCTTCTATAATAATCGTCAACACGGCACCTTCTCATCATCCCGGTAAACATTGGATTGCAATTTATCTACCTTTAGATAATAATCCAATTGAAATTTTTGATTCATATGGCCGTTTTCTGAGAAATAAATATTTAGCAAGATTTATGAAACAACATATTCGACATAGAATAATGATTTACAATAAGAAACAACTTCAGGCTGCATTTTCATCAGTGTGTGGGCAATATTGTTGTATGTATGCGTATTTTCGATCAAAAGGAAAGTCTATGGCCGAATTTCTTCGAATATTTGGCTCAAATACATATGCTAATGATCGGAAGATACAAAAACTCTTTAAAAACGTATATCAATAAAATCAAACAAGGACTATTGTCAGTTTGTTACTGGAATTTGATGAGTGAGGTAATGGGTAATACACACTCCAAGATGGGAAGGATTGTGGAGAAGAAAAAGAATAAAAAAGTTACTAAAACGCAAAGTGTAAAAAAGATCCTACCAAAACAACTCTCTCTAAATAAAAAATCTGAACATGTAGAAGAAGGAACTACGGAAGAGAATTCAGTTACAGAGCCAGCTTCAATGGACATTGGACCATTTATGGAAAAGGAACCAAAACTAGTGACTGAGATGACTATTCTAAATGGATACACATACTTTCTAAATGATCTGAATACAACTTTTGTCACTGTTGGATTTTGGACACATGAATTTACACCAATCGTGAAAATTTCTGCAACAAACTATTGGCTTGGATCTGACACTGTTTATTTTACCCAAAAGTCTTGGAATATGCTGTGTTCCAGTGAAGCGAATATCAGAGATATCCTGAAGAATGGAGAAACAGACCTCATGCACGCTGGTTACATTAATTCAAGATTTGAAAATTTGGAAATTAATTTCATTCAAGTTGAAAATATGAAACCAATTATGCTATCCCAAAATGGAAATACAATTCTCTTAAACAGAAAAGAATTTGATTCTCTCATGAATTTAAAGTATTTCATAAATGTTACTTTGATTTATAATCATTCAATTCAGAATTATATTCAACAGTATTTTGAGAATTATATGCAAACATGTAAAATTGCAGGAGTAAATAAACTTGAAGCTACTTCATTTACGCCTCCTGTAGAAGATCGCTCACCGATAAATTACTTCAGATTGTTTACCGAAATAACTTATTATATTGATAAAATAAATGCATCCCAAAAGTTAGATAAGAAAAACTTGTAATTTTATTGATTTTCAAAAATAAAGAAAATTATTTTCAAATACTTACTGTCTTTTCCTCATCTCTTCAACCTCGCAAAGTAGAAAAAAATCAACGTTGCAACAAAGTTGAAATTTGAAATTAAAAAATATAAATTTCCATAGAAGAGGTAATTTATTTACATAAAATTTAACTGAATATAAAACCTATGTTGCATATATACAAAAGTAATATATCAATATATTCTATTTATAAATGAGAAACTGAACCTTATTTTCTAACCTTAAAACCCAAATGGCAGTGTATCATTATTGTCAATGCATCGCCGTTTTATTAAAGTAAATTGGGCTGTTTTTGAAGAGGGTCCAGAAATGATTTTAAAATGTTTTTGACGTTGAATTTTGTTAGGGTAAGTTACTTTAATTTCTTTATCGTCGCAGAGGACCAAGGATTTTAGGCTTTCAAAAGTTATATCTTTTGCAACTTCTCTGTTTTGTGACACCCCCTTGCACACTACTTTGTATGAATAAGAGTTTGTAGATGGTGAATAAATTTTCAAGCCATACGCTTTTGGCCCTGTGCTTACGAATTCTTCGATGAAGGCTCCCTCACCGAAATCAGCCAATTCGTCTGTTAATTCCCCCAAAAATTTACCAGTGGAAAGAGGATTCTCTTCACCTGCAGGTACTACGTAGATGACTGAATCCGTGTCACAATAAAAAATATTATGTCCTATCTTTGATAAGATGGAATACAACTTGATCCTTGCATTGGTTGTGGTGCAGATTCCGACACCCATATTTACATATTTCGATGGAGGCTCAGAATCATGAATGTGCTTCCATGAAACAATAAATTGGTTGTCGCTTGCGGGGTAGAATTGTACAATTTCAATTGCTTCTGATGAAAGAAGTGCATTCAATTCCTCAGGAGAATTACAAATTGTAGTTTTCGTGAAATTCTCCCGCATTATGAATCTGCCCCACAAACTGTTCAACATAATTTTTGCAAGAGAACGCATGCCTTTGTTAACGCGTATGTTGTCTTTATCAAGCTGTATCCCCTCATTTTCAAAGAATTCGCTGATATAATTATCTTTATCGGATTCGGATTCAACTCCCGAGGGCCATCCACTAGCTTCCTGCTTAATTTTAAGAAAATTATCGACGTAATCGGCAAAAAGACCACGTTCGCCTGTCTCGCGATTGTATTGTGAAGTTCTGTATGACCAAACTTCAAAGCATTTCGTGATGACGTAGCCATGATCAACAGCGAGACGGACTTCATCGATGGACCATATTCCTGTGAGGGATCTTTCATCGTCTGAATGGAGACATCGATCAGTATTGAGTTCTTCCGCACATTTTCGACAGAGAGGGAAGAAGAGTCGGTTATTGCACCTGAATGGAAGACAGGGGATGTAAAGGCCTCTTGGTGGGAGAATGGTGCATTTCACCACACCATCATGCTTCAATACATCCTCCTGACTTGGGATGTCTTTGATAATTTTTGGGTGCCCGACAAAATACTTCGAATATTTGTTTGCCCACGGGTAGAGTGACGTGAAGTCATAGTAATAAATTTTATCCCCGGGGCGACATTTGTAATATGTGCGGAATACCTCAGTTCGGCCCCCGTAAACCGCTGATCGCAAATCAAACCCTGAATCTACAACTTCAGGGTGATTATTTAGTCTCTCCGCAAGCACAGGGTCTGCTTCCAACATCCGACGGAATTCACACTCCCATATTGAAACAAGATTATACCCCAATTGACGAATGTGATCCAATCGTTTTAGAGTGCTCTCATAACGACTCTGCATGTTATCATTGGGTTTCTTTGAGAATGCATGCCCTCTATTTAGAAAGCATGTATGTCCATGGAAGAAACAACCCTCAAAACTATACACAGTGTTAGAAGCCTCATCATACCCATCAGCAATATATCGAGATCCGCGAATTTTGACCTCATACTTTATGTTGGGATGGGAAGTTTCCTTCATATACACGAGCCATTTCAGAGAAATTTTGCTCTGCATTTGAAGGAAATTGGAATTGTAATTATTTTTAGGAGTAATAGCGAGGGTGTTGGGAGTGAGGTATTTCTTCCTGTAGGCCTTCATCACAGCGTCAGCTATGGTGATAGCCTGCAAGAATGGATTCAAAGATGTGGTTTCGATAAAGGAGTGCATAAAGTTGAGGCATCCCATCATCAGGATTTTAACATCTTGACGGCAGTAATGGATGAGTTCTTTACGATTGTCAAAGGGGAGTTCTTTGACTTGCTCATACCATTCTAAAAACTCGGCATATTGCTGGGAGGACATGGATTCAATTGGGTACATTTCAATTGGGGGATAAGGTCCAATATAAGAGCGATTTTCCGTGGTGTTGAATTTGTAGGGATAATATCCCTTATCGCATTCGGGCAGTCCAAAACTCTTTGAGAACTGTGACAGAGGGAAGGGAATAAAGGATAGGGAGTCCAGAAATGTGACTCCCTTAACTTTCGCATACAATATTTTGCAACCTTGTAGAATAGGTTCGATCTTCTCTTCCCTCTGACACAGTTCTTCGAGTATGAACTGCGCATCATAGCCTTTGGCATTGTGAGCGATAGCAACAGTGGGCATAGGCCTAAAGGTAAGTACATAATCTAGAAATTTTGCTACCGCTGATCTGTTGCTGTCGCTCTCAAAAACATGTTCCACGGGGGTGCAATTACGGCAATATGAATCTAAAGGGGAATTGTTGCACAAGTGACATACGGTGTATGACATACAAAGGTTCGGAACATGTTTTAAAAATCCATTCCCTATATCTACAAACTCTGACTCAAAATCGTAGAAAATCAGAGTATATTCTCTGGAAGCTTTTTTCTTATACCCCTGCATATAACAATAATGGGGAAGTGTGCAAGTCTTATAACATATATCACATGTACGTGAATCGCAGTCGTGAGGGGTGGAGGGATCAAACATGATAAAGCATTGATCGCACATTTTTATACGATTACATACCCCATTGTTAATATGCTGTTGAAGGCAATTAATACCCCTGAATGAACGATTGCAAGAGATACATGGGATCATATCCCTTACAGAAGCACACGGTGGGGTATTTGTGCAGTATTTGCATGTTTCTGGACAAATGTGACTAGTTTTATATAAAGTATCACAGTATTCACATTGTTGATTGAAATTAAAAAAACCTTTTACTGATTTAATACAAAAGTAATGCTTCTCTACTTTATCATAAAATAAATTTATAACTTTCTTCTGATTTTCCTTGGTCCTCCGTGATTTATATGCTATGCTTTCAAAATTTCCCGCGTCATCATAAATATTGATTCTAAACTGATTGCCAAATTTTTTCTCAAATCTGTTAACAAAATCAAGCCCGTATGAACCCTCTTCACTAACAGGCCCACCAACATTTTTAATTAATTGAAGAACTTCTTTCTTTAGAACGGTAGAATATCGTTTAAGTCGATCTAATTGTTTTTTCCGTTCTTCCTGATCATTAATTAAAAGACACTTACCAACAACAATTGAGGTTGGTAAGCAATTAGTTGGCCCAGAGATGTCTACTATGCTTTTCTGCTTGTACTGCCTCATTTCCGCCAGATTCATCCTTCCAGGATTATGGCGTTTTCCCCGTCCTGTGAAATAATTTATAAAAATTAAATTAATTTTCCGACATATTATGTGGATATGCACACAGAAAAAAGACATAAAATAAACAAAATGATTGCTTACCTTCCATTTGATGAAGCAAATAAGCTCGCACACTGAGGACATCGGCTGCATTAAAAACTATTGTACTTTGATGTACTTTCTCCAAAGCTGAAATTACTGCCTCCGCTGTTAAGGTCCTCAGAGAACGAAGACCCAAGAATATGGGCTTGATGCTAGGATTCACTTCAAGAAAGATCTCGAGGATTACTTTGTCTGCCTCATCTCCTTCCTGTTGAATAGTTCCAATAACTTCGTTGAAAACTTTCTCCAGCCAATCCGTACAGGTATTCGAAGTGGGACATTTGAGTTCGAAATTCAACTCAACTTGCGTGGTGTTAAAACGTTTGTTAAAAGATTTTACTTTTTGAAGAAACTTCACTGATTTCTCCTCCTGGACAGGAAAGTCCATCCTCAATTTCAAATTGTTTCCACTCATTTTTCACCAAAGCTTAACTTCTTCACTTGTAGAGCACGAGATAGTGTAATCACCAATATTGTAGCGACTGTGACAAAATTGCATTCTGCGATGGGTTTTTATACTCCCATTCATCTATCGCGAAAATGCATTTTCCCACAGAATGGACAAACTTTGTCCAGACAAAAATCTCTAATTTCAATTGCACGTGGGATTAGAATTTCTTATTCCAAGAAAAAAGTCGCGATCGCGAAAATTCAGTGGTGTCTTCAACGCTTATTCCATGCAGAGGGAGAGTGTCCAATTTCATTCTCCGCAAAATGATGCTTTTCCAGGAAATTATTTCACAATTTTGCATTTTCTATAAGACTTTTATTGCACGCGTGCAAAGGATCATATTTCAAGTGGGAATGGAATTCACTTTTTCCAAGAAAAAGTCGCGATCGCGAAAAATTCAGTGGTATCTTCGCGATAAGCTTAGTCCATGCAGAGGAAAAGTGTCCAATTTCATTTTTTGCAAATGATGGTTTTCCAGGAAATTATTTCGCAATTTTGCAATTTCTATTACACTTTTTATTGCACGTGTGCAAAGGATCATATTTCAGGTGCTAATGAAATTTACTGTTTCCAAGAAAAAGTCGCGATCGCGAAAATTCAACAGTGTCTTCGCGAAAAGCTTAGTCCATGCAGAGAAAAAGTGTCCAATTTCATTCTTCGCAAATTATGCTTTTCCAGGAAATTATTTCACAATTTTGCATTTTCTATGAGATTTTTATTGCACGTGTGCAGAGGATCATATTTCAGGTGGGAATGGAATTTTTTCCGAGAAAAGTTGCGAACGCGAAAATGCATTTTGATAGCGTCATCCAGACATGTTCGAAACATGTTCTAGTGCGGACAAAGAGGAAAAGTATCAAATTTCATTTTTTATCTGGAGTGATGTTTTTTCCAGGAATTTATTTCACAATTTTGCATTTTCTTATGATGAAAAATCATATTTCAATTTCCCGTGGGATATTTTTTCAACTGATGCACTTCTTGGGCAGTATATAATGCAATCGAACTTTTAAAATTTTAATTATTCTACAATCAGCAGTCAGAGTGTCAACATTTACGTTTGCTGTCATCTACTTAGAAATCTCAGCCAAAATGGTAAGATTTTATTGATTGATTTATTTGAAGATGTTCAAAACTTATAGTTTTCTCTTTGCTTTTGTGATAGGATCTTCAAAAAATGTTCGATCAAGCTAGGAAGGAAGTCAAAATGCAGAGGGCAATTACTGCAAGCAGCCTGACCGAAGGAAGATATTATCATATCCAGGCAATAAGGATGGTGAACACAAAGTTCGGGAAAACCTACATTGCAGAGTTGGAGGAAAATATTAGTATTTGGCTCCCGAAATCATGGACAAAGCGGATGAACGGAGATGAACTGATAAAAGTTGCACCAGACGATATGTGGGAGCTGGCCTACCTTGGCAAAGATGCAGGAGGAAATTTTGTTAATTTGGAAGTAAGAAAGAAGAGTAATTGATTGAATCTTTTTATGGTTTGACAAATAAAAGATTTTGTAAAATGTACTCAATTTATTTTCTTGGGAATCTTCTATGGGGTTGTTTTTCCTTTTTGGTCGCATTTTCCGTTTTCACTTTCAAATTTCTTCAAAGATCATGATGGGAAAAGTATAAATACTTCAGCCTCTATCCGAACTTTCATCATTTGATTATACTCTTGAAAAGAAGATGTTTAAATTTCGATTGCCTTTCTCGATAATTCTGGCTGGCCCATCGGGGTGTGGGAAAACAACTTTTGCTCTCGATCTCTTGAGAAACTTGAGAGAGTACACTGATACGGACTTTGAGAACATTTATTGGTGTTTCTCTGAACAAGGGAGTGTTGGCAATTTACCAAAAATTCAAAATCTTAAAATTTGTCAAGGCATTCCCGATAGAATAGGTAGCAATGATAAAAATGCTAAATTGGTGATTATTGATGATATGATGACTGATAAAAGATATGAGCAAAGAATTTGTGACATGTTTATCAAAGAATCACATCATCGAAACATTTCAATAATTTTTATTTGTCAAAATATTTTCTATCAATCGAGATTCTCGCGAACGATTTCTCTTAATGCAAAATATCTTGTGATCTTCAAAAATGTGCGTGATAAATCACAATTTTTTCCTCTCGCTCGTCAACTACATCCAGAAAATCCTGGACATTTGTTGAACGTATATAAGGAGTGCACTGAACAACCTTTTGGCTATCTTATGATTGATCTAAACCAGGAGACACCAGATATTTTTAGATATCGATCCAATATTTTCAATAAATCTTTTTGCGAGTGTTTTGCTAATCCCGAATATCTATCCAAAAATGAAACAGAAGAAGAAGAAGGTAAATCACAGGAATTGTTTCAAGAGATTGAAGGAAAACAGGCATATTTTGTATGTGCTTAAAGATGCATCTCCAGCATTGAGGAAATCTATTATCCAAAATTGTTCCCAATCAACTATCAAAGCTTTGCAAGAAATCGTGCAAAATACTTTAAATGGAAATCTTCAAATTCAGCCTAAGCGTATTGGACCTCTGAAAAAGTATAAAAATGAGATCCGCAAAATTGCATGCTCAAAAACATCACAGTGCTCCAGGAGGAAATTACTAGTGCAGAGAGGATCAGGATTTTTACCAATCCTAATTTCAACTTTATTATCAGGAGCGATTGGAAAATTTTTGGGATCATAATGGATAGGAAGAAAAATTCTCTACAACGATATGTAGTAGTCACACCCGAGTTGTTTGATGAATTAAAACCTTTCATAAATTTTGAGAAAAATTTGACATCTCTGGATCGAGAGATATATAAAATTCTCTCTAACAAAAAAATGAACAATGTTGAGAAATGGTACAGATACAGACATTCTCTTGCAAAGCAATCAGAATTGAAACGCAAAAAGCAAAATTTTCCTCGATCTATCAATTTGCATCGTGAAAAGCAGAGAAAAATTTTACCAACATATTCAGTGGGTACCCAAACAAGATACAATGGACCACCAACGTTGGATAAATCTACTACAACTGCGTTTGAAAATGATGATATGTTCATTGATGATGAAATTCAAGATATTGTTCAAGAAAATGACTTTTCTCAAAAGGAAGATTCCCTGATCAATTTAGGAGAGGAGGATATTTTCGAAACCACTAATCTTGTTGATGATGAACATTTTGATGGACTCCCCAGAAGCGCTCAACAAAAGCTCTTAAAAAAATTGTCGAAATATGAGAGAGATCCATCTCAAAGATCTAGCATTCCAGCATGTATAACAATTGAGGATAATGAGGGAAATGTATACAGTGTGCCTACAAATAAAGATGAGCCTGAGAAAACACCTGCTAAACCAAAGAGGGCCAGAAAAATTACACCACGTTCGCCGAAACGGACTCGAAGCTATATAAGGAAGATGCCACAAGGCTCTGGTCAATCTGAAATCAATTTTCCTGTGCAAAAGAAATTATCATGGACTCCAGTACCTTAGATGAGGAATATTTGAATTTAAACAGTAAAAACTTGTATGCCAGACCACAGAAACTGTTTGAAAATTTGAAAAATATTGTCAGCAAAAAAGACATAACAAATTATTTGCAAAAACAAGATGTGTATACTTTGCATCATCCTGTAATAAAGAATTATCCAAAAAATAAATATATTGTTACAAATATTGATGAGTTATGGGAAATTGATTTGGTTGATATGAGACAGTATAAAAAGCATAATGACAATTTCTCTTTCATTCTAACCGTCATTGATGTATTTTCCAAATTTGCATTTGTGCGTCCACTTAAGAATAAATCTGCAGAAGAGGTAACTAAAGCTTTTGCCGATATTCTTAAAAAGAGTGGGAAAATTCCTGAAAAAGTACAGTCTGACCATGGGAAAGAATTTAAAAACTCAATTTTCAAAAGTTACCTAAAAAGCAAAAATATTCAGCAAAATTTTTCTTATAACCCATCAATTAAATGTGCAGTCGTGGAAAGATTCAACAGAACGTTTAAACAGAAAATGTTTAGATATTTTACACATAAAAAGACAGAGAGATATATCGATGTCCTCAATCAATTAATTTTTGTGTATAATAATTCGTTTCATCGAACTATAGGAATGGCACCTAACGATGTAACAGATGATGATGTTGCAAATTTAAATAAAAGATATAGAGATCAACATTTGGATTTTTTATCAAAGTATTCAAAAAATGTCAATAACCTTCAAGTTGATGATTTGGTGAGAGTTGCAAAATCTAAACCATCATTTGACAGAGGTTTTCAGCAACATTGGACAGTCGAAAAATTTCACGTAGATAAAATTATTGATAAAAAACCCTTCCCCATATACATTTTGCGTGATTACAAAAATACTCCGATTTCTGGAAGATTTTATAAACAACAATTGCAAAAGGTGCAGATTAAAGATGGCCATCCTCCCATTGAAAAGATTATAAAAACGCGAGGATTGGGGAAAAATCTTCAGTTTTATGTAAAATTCAAAGGAGATGATACATCTCATTGGATAAATCAGGTCGATATTTTAAATCAATATGGCATCGAGCGACATGAAAAATGATTTTTACTTGACTCTGTTGAGCAATTCCTCTCAGAGATATTTTCCTCATAACACACTGGCAAATTTTTACACCAAATTGCCAACAAAAATATTCTTGCCCGGTGAGTGGATTGTTGGACTTGCTGAAATATCATTTAATGTGGCAGAATCATCTGGTGATAGGGAAAAACCTAAAGCTGTAAAGCCAAAAACCATCACCATAATAAATAATCAGGGAGCGAGAAAGCCGATAACAATTCCCATTTACACACCACAAACACCTCTAAGAAGTCTTCTCTACTTGGTGAAAAATGCTTATAATCATAATTCTGCAATGGACAATCCAACTGTGGGATCTTCTTTCGAGGCATTCAACATTGAAATGAAACTCGAGCAGCTTATTGAGGAATGCACAAAGTGTACATATGACACTGCGCACGAGGAGATGAGTGAAATGAGTGGAAATGCCAAACTCGCAGCTCTTCTGAGACCAAAACAACAATGCGAGCCAGCTGATATAATTGTAAAACAATCTTTTGATGAGGTGTCTGAACCTTTGACCACAATCAACATGTATTTGAATGACACAATGTTTGATATTCCACTGTACAGAGATAATTATGAATCTATTGATGATCTTATGAAAACAATATTTGCATCTGTTCCACAAACTGCACGCAACAAAGATGAACTTTTAAAAATTTTAGAACATTCAAAATTGCCTCCAATCATACATGATGTGAACAGGGATGATTTTGTTTCATCAGTTTTGCATCCATCGATTTCTCCAGCCCCATTCACAACAAGTCACACCAGGGACTTAATGTTTGTGTACACTGATATAATTAGGCCTCAACTTGTGAGCAATACTTTTGCAAGATGCCTGAGGACCATACTTTTAATTCAGAACAATGAAGTTTATAAGTCATTTGAGCGAATTCAATATTTTCCTGTAGAAAAAAATGATTTTGATACGATTGAAATTTTAATCACATCCCAAAATGGGAAACCCTACAATTTTCAAGCAAGCTCAACACCAACAATGTTAGTACTTCATTTTAAGAGAAATAAATAATGTTATGAAAAGATATAAATACTCCTGTTATTATTGACTTCTTCACTATCTCAAAGATGGCTAACCTATACACTTCATATTATATGAGACAAATTGGCCGTGGAGAAATTGGGAGTGTTTATGTTCCTGATTTCTACGGCGTACAAAGAGGTCGAGGACTGGGTTCAGTTCTTGGAGGCTTAATTCGATTTCTAAAACCACTTTTTATTAGAGGATTGTCTGCATTGAAAACACAAGCTGCAAAAACAGGAGCTGAAATTTTAACAGATATTGGTACAAAACCCCTTAAAGATATTCTTCTGGAGAGGGGTAGAGAAGCTCGAGATGATTTAAGACAAAAAGCTATTAAAAAATTCAAAACTATGACTGGAGAAGGTATATATACGAGTCCACAGAGAGGATCTTCTATTCCCTCATCATCCTTAGTGAGGTCCAGATCAAAGAAAAAGAATAAAGCCAAAAATATTCTTAACAAAATTCAGGAAAAGATTATTAAAAAGAGATCAAAGCTTAAAAAGGTTAAAGCCAAGCAGAATAAAAAACCTAGAGTCTTGGATATTTTTTCATAATGGCACAATATACAGAATGCATGAAGAGTGAACTGGATATTTTTCTATCTCCACCCTTGCAAACATCTATTCTCCGAGCCGATGAAATCTCTTATCAACCCCTTGCCAGCCTAGATAATACATCAGTGATTGAATTTTATTCTGTATCCAATGGAGATTGCTATCGTGATCTATCTTCAATCTACGTGAAATTTAAAATTCAGCTGTTAAATGAAAATGGAGAAAGATACCAAGATGAGGATATTGATCAACCCGGAATTGTAAACAACATCCTGCATTCACTCATTCGATCGGTGTCTGTTTCACTGAATGGAAGGATCATTTCCCAGAGTGAAGGAGATTATCATTACAGGAGCTATTTTGAGACACTTTTGTCTTATGGACAAGATGCCAAGAATACTTTCCTACGCAACTCGGGATGGATAAAAGATCAATCAAAAAGAAAGAATTTGATTAAAAATAGCAAAGTAATTGAGGTTTTGGGTCGGCTGCATTGTGATATGTTCAATCAGCCTATATTCTTAATTAACAATGTAGACCTAAGGGTTATTATTACTCTAGAAAAATCATCTTTCTTTCTTCTTTGCAATGATAATCATAATCCACAATTTCGCATACACGATGCAACAATGTATATGAAACAGATAACTTTAAATCCAAATATTCTTTTTGCCCATAACAAAGTGTTGGAGCACAAGAATGCAGAATATCATTATAAAAAAGTTGAAATTAAGACACTAACTGTTCCCGCGGGTTCTAATTCCATAAATTTGGACAATATACTTCATGGAATTTTGCCACGCCGAGTAATTTTTGCCATGGTTGACAATTCTGCATATAATGGACAAAAATCTCAAGATCCATTTAATTTTCAGCATTATAATATCTCAGATTTCGCCCTACTTGTAAATGGCACACCATATCCAATTAATCCTCTACACATGGATTTTCCTAAAGATCAATATGCAAAAGCATACCAGACTCTCTTTACAGGAACAGGCATTCACTATGATGACAAAGGGCATGACATCACATATGAAGACTTTAAAAATGGATTTTTCATATTGGCATATGATCTGAACCCTGATGCTCATTCAGGTGGATGCCTTTCTCTACTAGATCAGGGCTCTATTCGCATAGAAGCTCGTTTTTCTGAGACAATTCCAAAAACTATTACTTGCATCGTGTATGCGGAATATGATGCGAAGTTGGAAATTGATAAAAATAGGAATATCATTTTGTCATAAACTAATATGCATTATATCATTTTTTGTCTGCCAATAAAGAATTTATAAATTGTGAAAATATGTGTTTCTTTTGTTTCAATGATCATTTGTTGGTGATCTTCATTTTTCATTGAGGTGCTACAATTGCATCGCACACCCAAGACTTTTTTCCCGTGTTGCTTCCTCCGTCTGAAGGAATCAAATTCTCGCGCTCAGCAAATTCTTTCCCATATGATAGCGAGCGCGCGAAAAGGTCTCATATTGCATTTGCATTTTTCCACACTTGGACACTGCAGAGGAAAAATTATTATGAAGAATCTCACCTAAAATTTCATTCACTGAATATGACAGTCAAAAAACCACAAATTGGCATTTTTCTGGAGGTGTTGAATGATCTAAGATTTTCAAGATATTGTGAAATTCCACTCATCAATTAAATTGCATCGCACTTCTTATCCATATGGTACTGAGCGCGCGAAAAGGTCTCATATTGCACTGCATTTTTTCACACATGGACAGTGCATTGCATTAAAAAAAAAAAAAACATCATTGTGCTCCACGGAGAGTTTTCATCAGCAAATGTAGTATGTACATCACTGTGCTCCACGGAGAGTTTTCATCAGCAAATGTAGTATGTACATCACTGTGCTCCACGGAGAGTTTTCATCAGCAAATGTAGTATGTACATCACTGTGCTCCACGGAGAGTTTTCATCAGCAAATGTAGTATGTACATCACTGTGCTCCACGGAGAGTTTTCATCAGCAAATGTAGTATGTACATCACTGTGCTCCACGGCAGACTTGTGGTATATACATCATTGTGCTCCTCGGCAGACTTATGGTATATTATATACATCATTGTGCTCCATATTCAATTAAAATTATTAACCAAAAAATCAGATTCATGGTTCAGGGGAGGGTAGCGGGGGGGTGCGGGGAGCGGGGGAATCAGCCTGATTCCCACGCCGCTGTCCCCTTCCTACGACATGTCCATGGAATGTCCGAGGACATTTACATCACGCTGCTGTCCCCTTACTACTTATATTAATTACCAGCAAGAAGCAATCAGATTTTCTGAACACTCTAATCGATCCTTTCACAAGAATATTAAAAATTGTAAATGAAATTGTTTTACAAATTCTGTGTGATTTAGCTAAGAACTTTACTAAATTTTAACTTGATGGAAATTGATTTTAACTTTTTATTTTAACTTGATGGAAGGAACAACCAGCTCTCAGGACTAGTCACTATGGGCTCAGAATCAGGCACTTTGACTATTATAGAGAACTTAATTAATATTGTTAATCGCAAGAAAATATCTTGCAATGAAATAATTTGCTATACACCATAATTTCGCATAATTGATCAACACTGATAAAGTCCTTTAGCTGATCAACTTATATAGATTTCAGACCTAACTGTGTTATCACACTTGCACATTAAAATTTTAATATGATATTCACATTAATTGTCGCTGGTGAGAGTCCAAATGTGTAATTTGTGTGTTTGAATCATTTTATATTCTAAATTTGATCTATTTGTTGATAAAAAGGTAGACTTGGCCCGCAAAATTTGATATAAATTGATTTATAGCATTAAAGGCCTCTACACATTTTGGGAGCAATTTTTGTCAAAAATCGAATTTTTGACAGAATTTTGACGTTTCTACCTGCAACAGTGCGGACGATTTCCTTCAAAAGAGCAATTTTTGATGAAAACTGCTAACAATGTATAGACACCCTAATGCGAAAAATTAATGCGATTTTCTCTTTAATTTTTTAATGTGAAAAATATTTATGCTTTAGGTAAATTTAAACTTATTTTTGCAGGCCAAGTCCACTACTTTATCATTAAATAGAAAAACCCCAAATATTAAGTGACTCAAAGACACAAATAATACATTTGGAGGCTCACAAGCGACAATTAATGTGAATCCCATTAAAATTTTAATGTGCAAGTGTGACATCGCCATAAGAATAATAGTTTTAATCACTTTAAGTTTCAATGACATAATTTCACTGAAATTGTCTGATTCGTACAGATTTGTCCAAATTTTAGATCTCCAAGGATGGAAGAAGGAAATTTTCAGGTCTAACGCGCTATCACACTAGGATTTTTCACAATTTAATTTTTTAAAATGAATTCAGCAAACTGAGCATTAAAATTGCGAGAACCACATGAAATTTTTCATAGCCGGGACACATTTTTGCGAGAAATTTGCTAAATTCAAAAAAACCCACGCAGATTGCCAGTTGTTTTATTTTGTCATTTGTGATTTTGTTATATTATTAGAAAAAATGAATGAGTCCAGTGATGAGGAAGAAATTTTCCTACTTTATGTAGGATACATGTTCAATAAAAATGTGTCTCAAGGTAAAAGGAAGAGATTGTGTGAAAATAGATCCAAGAGAGATCTGCCCACGGATTCATTTCATGTATGATGATATCGCAACTGTTGATTTTTTTGAACACAACAATTTTCTTTGTATAGCTACTGAAGAATTTGAGGAACTACTTAACATAGTTGGACCTCATTTGCAGAAAGAACAAACGAAAATGAGGGTACCTATATCACCTAAAATTAAAACTGTTGAGCAATTTTAACATTTTAATTTGCTGAGTTGAAATTAATTTGAGCAACCACATTAATGCTATTTTAGCATATTTAAACATGTTTTGGTAGGCCAAGTATTAGTTTATATTAATAAATAAGCGAAAATCTATTAATTCAAATGATTTTTAATGCATAATAATGCATAGGAACAATTCATCTGAGAACTAAATTGAATTTACAAATTGAAAAAATCCTAGTGTGATAGCACGGTAAAAATGCTCTAAGAGTATACCTTAATTGATTTAACCCTTTAACGACGAGACACTTTTCACGGACTGAAAATCAACAATAAAAATTAAACTGGGAGACATAATCAAGGAGAAGTCTTACATCTAACATTGGAAAGTCCAAGAGAGTCTGATTCGGTGTATTTTGTGCTTCTATGAACGATAGGGACAAAAATAGCCCAAAAATTTAAGTATTTTTTCTGACAATACCAATGAATAATATTTTTCGCTTTAATGAAAAATATTACGTATGAGTATTGTAGTTTATATTGCCGAAAGGGATTTGCTTAAAAAAAATTGGAAGTATAAAAAATAAATAAAATCAATTATGAATTTTAGAATTTAAAAATTCACCATATTTGAGCTTAAATATTTACTACATAGTAAATAGCTGGAGACTTGCAAAAAATATTCTAGATTCCTTCAACCTTCTACTTTACAATTATGTACAGACATAAGAAAAAAATTACTTTGGGTAGTCAGGAAAAATTATTTTCTTTATGGGACACCGGTGTTCCAATTGTCCATAAAGGGTTAAAAGATCTTTCTAGATTCTGTTGATAGAAAAATACATTACATCAGTATTGTGCTTCAATTTTTCATGCTGTCATTAAATTGTATATATCAATCACTAAAAGAATATTAAGCCTTGGAAATTCGACTTATAATTCCGGTACAGCTAAATTGAATTAAGAATGATCGATAACAACACTGACATTGCATAAAAGAATAAAAAAAAACAAGACCTCACTTTCTTTCACGATTTTTATTTATCTCATTTGGCTATAACCTTGCGTAGAATTTTGAATAAGAATTTCTGTGATGAATTAAAAATGAATCGTGTCTCTTGTATTATTTCACAGGTTTTTCTTTCTTTTGTGTATCAGAGAAATGATCCAATATCAGAGTGACATGACAATAAAAACGAGAAATTCACACAATAATATAATTTTCAAAAGGAAGATTGTGGAGCACGCACGGAAAATATTTACTTTTCTCAAGAATTGGATGAAAATCGTCAGAAGTAGGTGTGAAAATATATTTTGGGAAAGTGAAATTATATTTCTTCTTTTCTCATGCTCTCTCGTGAGACTCTCTTTCGTGACAATGTCACTCAACTACCCTTGCTTACTTTCCCGGTAAATTGTTAATGTATTTGAATAAATTAGGTAGTGTACCCAAAGTTCGCAAGCAGCATTTGCATAATTATGTTCCTTTTTCATTCTTTCATTCAGATGAAAATGGGCTTTTTTTCTTCAGGGTGTTTTAGAAAATAAGCTTCATCTGACAAACGAAGCAGGAAAATGTGAGATATTTTTTTTCTTGTCTCAAGTTTATGGACAAACTCGTGTCGCTTTTTACACCTGCTCAAGTACTCTGACGAGGAGATCCAGTTATAAGTATCTAACTTCTTTTATTTTCTCTCCGATTAAGTACTACCAGGAATGTTGAAAAAATGAGACAAACTGGCTTTTAATTATTCACTTCTTCTCTAAGAATATGGAATAGTTTCCAAATGGATGATGGAGGAAGAATATATAGTACATATTAAAAAAAATAAAGTTGACAATATTTGCTGTGTAGGAGAAACCGGCAAATAGTTGAAATCATTTTTGGAACTCGTTTATAAAAATAGGTATCAAGTTGGATACTGACCTGCTCCTATCTATAGCCTATTGTATATAGTTATATGTTTATTACACCTGAAACTACCTTAATTAAATTATCAACCAATGATAGGATTTGTAATAATCCACTTCACAATTTAATTGTAATTGGTACAGGTTTTGGTTTCACATTAAATATATAACACAAATGATGCTATTTAAATGTAAACGATATATATTTAGTATCATTTTACACTTTAAATTAGTCGTAATGAAATTCTCAATTAAATTAATTTCAAATCAATTTAAATTACTGAGACAAAGTAACTAAAAAGTTAAATGCGTTTTGTATTGAGTTTTACCGAATTACATATTAATTAAAATTTGTCAGGATATTATCAAAAATTTCCCTTAATTTTAAGACAATTGTTTTGACTTTCCTCTAAAAATATGAATAGTGCGGATAATTTCATTAACTTTATCTTGAATTTATAATATTCTAAATGCTGACGAAAGAGCTTGACGTTATTTCGTAGCGTACTATAAATCTTGTCACAGACCTTTCTAATAAAACTGCAAATGTTATATTCGCACGACTTTTGCTGACTAGTTCTACTTCTTTAGTTAGAATATTATAGTTGCGTTACATTACAGCTATAGCAACGACCATTGGTGTCTGTCATAGTCCTTTATGTTGTAATTTGATTTAATTGAATTGTTTTATTTATTGCTGCCTAAATTTATTGCATATAGTAGGACTGTAAGGGAAACCTTTGTAGCTTCGTACAGAAAATAAAGTCCAAATTTCAAGGTATTTTTTTCCGAATACCACATAAACTGAATCAATTATACCACCATATCAAAAAAATCTCTAATTAGGTTTGTAATCTCACCTCACAAAATTTTTGAAAATCCTTGTATTTTGCTCTTGAAAACTTAGTGGATTTCTTTTTACAAAGCTGCCCCGGTTTACTCAGCTACGTGCAAAATTTGTCCACCTACGTACCCCTTAATTTCACCATAAATACTACACCCGGACACAAAAATTTTCACATCAGTATTTAGACGGAACATTCATCTACATGTTTTTAATAATTTATAGAAGATATCATGCTTTTTAAAATCACTTTTATGCCTTTTATGTCAAATTTTTTAATGTTTTTTTTTTGAGACTTGGAAAACCATTTTTTACTGACAATGCAGAGAGTCAATTAGGTGTAACTATGAAATCACTACCATAATCAGATTTAGGCTAAAAAAAACCAAATCATCTGATGAAGCCTCACTTTGATATAGAAACGTGTTTTTTCTTCGAATTTTTCAAGAGGAATATTTAATATCTTGCTAAGTTTAGTAAAGTATTCTATAAGTCAAATATTCCAGAGAGATTTTTACAATGTGATCCAAAACAGTGTGTATATCCCTAAAGTCGGTGGTCGTTTTAACCATTTCGACTGAAACATTTCCAAAACTGCAAAACTTCGATATTCCCGAGCAGCCAATGTTTATGAATTTTCCACAAAAACATCCCTTTTCGAGCAAAAGATCTTTACGTAAGCTATCCCTAATATGCGCTGTATAACTTGTAGTAGTAGTTTTCCGAAAAGATAAAATATAAAAATAGTATAATAAAATAAATATAATAAAAGTAATATAAAAAAAAATAATATTACAAATTAAAATTAGAGGAAAGTGACCATGCTTGATACGATCCAAGCTTGATAATAACTATTTTTTTCCTATGTTAATCAATAGTTATGACTCATCGCAATATATTTCAATAGCTGGTGCTAAGCCTCACATTTACTTAAAAAATTAGGATCCTAGCTCTTTTTTCCTAGTTTCAGGAAGCAAAAATCAAAAATAGGCCCAAAACTGTAATTTCGATACATGACATTTCATAAGTATTTCTTAATTAATGTCGTTGTACAGGAAAACTACTATCATAGGCACATAGAGGGTTCATCAGTACTAATATTTATGTAAAAATATTTTTAATTGGTGGACACTGTTTTTGTGGGTGGTAACAAATTCATAAATTCTACTTGTATCCATCCTATATTTTAATAAGGGTCCATGAATGATAATTTTAATGTGGCAACTATATATCATTAGATGTGATTATTTCATAATTACACATATTGCAATCTGCCAATTTTATCGACAATTGACATAATCTTCAACCCTATTGGCTGAATTTTAAGGTTGCAGAATGACATTTTCATGGACTCAAAGTGAAAAAATGGTTTTCGCTAACGCCCTAATGTCATAAAAACATGGCTTAGAAAAATTACATAAAAGTGATTTTAAAACTAATAACCAGTCGTACAAACGATTTAAGCAGATAGATTAGAGTTCCGTCTAAATATTGATGTGCAATTTTTTGTATCCGGTGAATTTTTTGCAGTGAAAATGGGCCTCCGAATTGTCGAATCAATTATTATACAGGAAGGCCCCGGACCCAACTTGTATAAAAATCGCTACTGAATTTCCATTTTCTTCTTGAGGAAAATCTAAGGTTTTTCAGGAACTATTTGAGGTTGGATTATGAACCTAATAAGTGAGACATTTTTTTGTCATAGTGCAAGAATCGCTTCGGTTTGTGTGTTAATCAGAAAATAATCACAAACCTTGGACATCATTTTACAGTATCAAGCATGGTCACTTTCCCCTATAGTTTTATGAACATTTCTTTTTATTTTCACTTCTTGAACCTATAAGGAAAAGGTCCTAGGTTCCCAATTTTTCAGGAAATGTGAGGTGTTGTGCAAGCTATTAGAATTTATAATAGTTTTTTTTTAATCAAATACCTAAAAGCTAAAGGATTTTTTTCTTAAAATTAGATATATTTTTAAATCAAAACTAGTCTTTTATTCAAAATTTCCCGGTAATGGTACTTTTCAAAGTCCTGTATCTTCAGAGACCGTAGCTCTTTTTCCAAAGGGGAATATATCAATTAACGTCCGGCAGCGTTGTTTTGAAGCCACTAAGAAATTTGTCTCTTTTTTATATTTTATCGGAAAATATAAAATACATATTCACATTCTCTGATGGTACGTGTAAAACCTATTTTTTCCTTGATCGATATTACAAGCAACGACTGATCGATAATACCAACAGCTGATCGATATTACATGCAAATGCACTTTGAAAAGTTTTTCGTGTTTTAAACCACTCCAAAATAAATATACCAAGAATGTGAGTGGTCGATCTTGTAGAGGGCATCTGCAAGATTGACTATAACAAGTTTTCACTTCAAAAATACAAATATATAGGGTGAAAGGAACGTCTATTGACACTTTAAGAACTCGTGTCAGCACCTATTGACACCCTACTCTGTACCATTTGGAATATGAAATTTGAATATCTCTGTTTATAGTAAAAGGTATATTACAGAAAAAACGTTATATTTCTTATATTTTACTAGATACATAAATTAATTTTCAACATTTTGACAAAAGTGTCAATAGGGGTTCCCTGTCGAACAGACGTTCCTCCGACCCTATGGTTTTTTGTCTGTTAAAGTTGATCATTTCCTTAACTGATCGATAATACCAACATCTACCCTATGTACTTCCCTTACTATTCACTGAAATTCCTATCAACCTCATACAAACATTTTTAGTACAAATTATATGCAATTAAAAATTTCATTTGGTGGATAATTCTACCCCGGTCTCCCCTACTAGCTACCATCAGACCCCAGACTGATAGTGAACTTCTAGTAGTCACAAGGAGAGAATTTGAAAGGACAACCCCATCAACAAAAAGTGTCCGCGAGTACTGGCGTGAGTGAACTCTCGGGACCAGAAGTCCACGCAATCTGGTCGAGGCTCCAGGAATCAAGAGTGAGGCTAAGTAAATTGAATTGAAGTGTGTAAAAAGAAAAGTTTGGCAATATATTGTACTATTAAATCTTAGTGAATAAATTATTTATTACTCATGGTGGAGCAGCATCAACATTAAGGTAACGAGGAAGAGTAATTATGTCCTTAACTTTTAATGACATTTAATATTGAAAGCCTAATATGTTAAATATAGTGAATAAAACTGTTTATAACTTAGTCAGTGAATAAATTAAACAGAAGTGAACGGCCTTAAGGGTTGTTTGAACCTTACGCTTTACGAGGTTCAAGATTTCTCCCCATATGGCCCTTATTACGGTTGAATTTTAGGGTTATTTTAATACCTTCAAAACTCGTAATATTCTTTATTGACTAACACGCGCAGTTGGTATGGATGTCATTAAAAAAGAACCAATTGAGATGAGTAATTAACAGAGGCATAGCAGCGCAAATTGCTTTCTCCCACATATATTAAGTTCCGCCATAAAAACAGATATATTGGTGGAAGTTTTCGTGCCATCGACTCCTTCAGTAATATGACATTGCTGCAATGGCACAATCAACACGCACCTTTGAGACAATTTACCGCGGGGGTGGTTGGCGCATTGTCACGTTTATTCAGTCGCACATTCGAAAAAGTCAATTCCGTTGTCGCATTTCGCGGTTCTTGGCTTTTGTGTTGCCACGTTATTTTGATTAATTGATCAAATTTAGCCACACCACAATCAAGATAGTGGAGCAACAACAATGCGACAATGAAATTAATAGAGTCCATCGAGGCAACAAAAGCACTGCAAATCAACTCTCATGGCCCAATGTTGATCAGTGCAAGTGAAAACAGGTATATGAAGTATCTTGCAAAATCCCTCACTAAATCTTCCGACAATTAAACCATGTAAAATTTTTCACTCAAAACTATTGGGCAAAAAACCCTAAGTGATTTCTATAAATGAACAGAAGCCATTGGGAGAGCTCAATGCAAAAAGGTTAATTTAATTGAAAAATTAGTACAGTTTTTGCCAACAGCAATCAATGATGGTATTGTGTAATATTATTCTTGCTTCTGTTAGTTGCAAGATTATTTGAAAAATTATACTCTGTCTTTTGCTCAATTTATTTTAGTTGCAATTTTTTTTTTACCCCAACAAAGGCTAAGTATAATTTTTAGCAAATCCTGTCCTGTCAGTATTTCAAATATTCCTGATTTACCATTCTTGTAGCATATATTTCACAATTGTTTGGCTATAAAGTTGTTACACTTTTATTATAGTCGTCAGGAAGCATATTTTTCACAATCACGCACTGTCTGAATAATAATAAAAAATTTAATCAAGACAGATATTGGCAAAAACCAAATAGCAAAATATTTTTCTGCAATTTATTTACCTAACATCGTTGAGTGATTTGCTCTAAACGCTTAATTTTTCAATATATTTTTTGTCATCACACTCAATAAATTTACATTAAAAAATTTGAAAGTCCCCCCCAGAAGAATTTCAGCCTTGATTCTAATTCTTATTGGCATTCCTAAGAAATAACTCATATGGTTTGTTTTTGTTCCCACTTTACAAGTCCGTTTTTATTGTCTTTCCCTCGAGAAATTTGACTATTCAACAATATGTAATTAATTGCATACAGAAATTACACGAATGATTGAACATGAATTGGATCTAATGTATGAAAATGAATGAATTTCACAACACGATCTGGCACTTAATTCCCTGCCTCAGGGCATTTTTCAGTAGTTTACTGTCTTATAGCGGCGTTTAATTCAAAAAGAATTCTTTGATAAAAATCTATCCACCTCCTATATAGATCCCGGAAGACAAATTAATAGGCCTTTTATTCCATTGCATATCACATAATTATGAAATTTGAAATGAATTTCCTAATCCTTGCTTATGTTTTAAAATAAAAAGGAAATGATTAGTAAATTTACTAGTTACACCCGTCATAAAATTGTTTCATTCACGGAAAGTTCAAAAAGTCGTCGTAAATGGCGCTTCTATTAGTATTGCGAATACTAAACGAACCTGAATAATGGCAGACAGAGCGGTTTGGCGCCAAAAATGCTTTCCTACAGAGGTTCACATGTTCTAAGAATTAATACTAGTCTAACAATGTTATTAGGCGATTAATAGTATTGATTTACTTGTCGACTACAGTGATCATTTTCCAAAAAGATTATTTACTTACATGAGGAAGTGGAGAACTTTCAAAAACGGGGTACCTTTGAAATTAGGTTTTTATAACTCCGGTACAACTTTTAGATCAGGAAAATTTCATGAAGTCGAAATTCGAAACCCATTCTTTCTCACATGTTTTGCATATGACTATCTCATTGTTTCGCATACCAAATTCGATTGAGGTAAATTGAATGTGGAGTGATGTTTAAGAGAAGAAGAAGAATGCGAGAGAATGAAATAGGTATATGCAAAACATGTGAAAAAGAAAGGGATCCGAAATTCGACTTCATGAACTTTTCTTGATCTAAAAGTTGTGCCCGAGCCATTATATTCTATTTTTAAGACTAAACCTAACGACCGCTTTTGATCGTTTTTGCTAACGCGTTCGGTCAAATTATAGACCACGGTAGATAGAATACACAACAAATTTTTCTTGGAAAAGAGAAAAAAAATCAAATTTAAACACTGAAAAATGTATTAGATGCATATTTTAAGAAATCCATAAAGTTTAATAGCAACATTGTACCGTTTAAATATGTGTTAATTTTAAAAAGTTTTTAAACCGGTCAATTTGACCGGCCTCAGCAGGTTTAGTGTTAAAGAAAACTGGACCTTACCGTGATGCCATCATGACATTGAGCAATTCTAGCAATGTGTCCTGACTAAATCAGCGATTTCGAGTGCTTCTAGAAGTTTTAATGAGCAACTTTTCACTTTAACTTTAATGTGAAATTTTCTAGTGTGATAACTCCGTTACAAACATTTTTTTTCGAATTTATAAAAGGGATGATTTCTCTCAATTTAACAATACATTTTAAATTTTCATATGGAAGAATATTTGTCAAAAGTTTTACAAAAATATCCGGAAATCTTAATCCTTCCCTATCAAACTATTTATATAAAACAACATAGCAAAATATGTGTTTTTGTCTTTCAATTTGTAATGCAATTTTTACCGTATTATAGGGGAAACTGGAACTCCACCGAACATGGGGTAGCACAGGACACTAATTTTTGTATCTAAGCTACTTAGACTATGATGACCATATCTTCAGTAGACAAGCATCCTATGAATTCATATAGGCATCGTCCTCTGAAGTCTAATATCTAATTTTAAAAAAAACCGCAGTGTTCTGTGCTACCCTATGTTTTGTCATGCCCCAGTTTCCCCTATAAATTGATTAAGTCTACGAAAATAATCCGAAATACATCTTTTTTTTTACTAAATTGGCCAAAAGCTTTATCAATATGGCATGTGGAGAATAAATTTTAGATTTTGTTGCTAATACTGAAATATTTTCTATTTTTATTCTTTTGATTAATTATGTATGTTTGTTTGTTTATTTATTTTTAATATATCATTCTTGGAATGCTTTTTCAAATTGTCCTTCATCTGATTTTAAAAGCAAATGTCTCTAAAACGCGTAATTTTACAAATGAGGAAACTGTTTATACTCTGAAAAAAAAATGTTTTGTCAAATTAACAACACAAGTTTGTAAAAAGGATGTTGTTTCATACAGAATATGAAAAAGTTTTGTCAAATTAGTGGCTAACTGGATCTTGTTAAAAGTTTGTCAAAAGGGTGTTTTTCTATATAAAATGCAAGGAAAAGTTTTGTCAAATTGGTAAATAACATCCTTTTGACATAATTTCAACACAATCCGTTTGTTCGCTTAACAAGACATTTTTTCAGAGTAGAGTTTATAGTGTATCCAACGTTAGCAGGAAAAGGGGGCACCTTAATGTGGGGCAGCTTTGAAATTGAAATTTTTCTATTTAAATGGAACTGAGGCATATCACAATGTAATTTAGCTTCTCAAACTGTTTGAGCAGCTAAATTATATTATGATAAGGCTCAATCTCATTTAAAAATATGTGAAAAATCTGAATTTTAAAGCTGCTCCACATTCCCACGTGCCCCACTTTCCCCTAGTAGTAAAGAATTTGTGTTTTAGCGTCCACCTCCGTCTTAGTCTCAACGCCAACCTCCGGAACAAAATAATAGATAAGTTCTACCACAGGATTTAAAATACATTAAACAAACCTACGTAAAATTACCAAAATACAGATTATCCATTAATAAAATTTCGGGATTTTTCGTAAAATTAATGCAATAATCTTCCATCTGGATTAAGGCCAACTCTACCCCTAAATCCTTGTGACAATGTCCAGGATTAATGAAGCAAATTCACACAGTTTGCACGTATTGGAATACTGGCAATCACATTTTGAAATTGCGATTTGCCTAATTTAATAACGCCCCCGATACTTCGTTTTACCCATAAAAACTACTCGCATCCCCAATTTTCTCCCCCAAAAGCCCATTGTCCATCGAGGTATATTGATTCCACCCCCAAATCGAATTAAATGCAACAATTTTCAATTAATCAGCAGAGACAAAGACATTATTTCGCACCTGTGCAACTATTATGTGCGTTCAGTTGCGAAATTTACAATTTTCGATGCAAAAGAACTATACTATGTATATCGATACCAGATTGCATATTTTGTGCCACTTTGTGAAAATTGCATGAAAATGTGCAATTTGGAGGAAAATGCAGATATTTAATATTGTTCACAAGCGGAATGCAATAAGTTGGTGCATTAAAAGTTTAAACCAGAACCAGGAAAAAATGTCTCATTTTAAAATTCCACACAAAATGGTAATTGGATGGAAAAGTATAGTAAAACAGATTACTTCTATTTTAATTGCGAATTTGCGGAATTATTTTGAAGAAATTTTTAACTAAGGTCTCAGGTAAGTTACAAAAGATTTATAGTAGCAAAGAACAAGAAAGCAATTTTATAACTTTTGCTTCTGACACACCTTCTAAATTTAATGAAATTTCAATTTATTGAATTTTTGCATCTTGCACTCCAAATGTTAGAATTGTTTCTCTCCTTCTAACAAATAGAAATTAAAATTCTCTGGCAACCCTAATCGATGAATCGTACATCAGAATAAAGAAAAAAGGTAAATTTTATGCAAATTCATGTAAAAAAAAATGGAGTTCAACTTAATTATTAACTAAAAATTGAGTGACATCTTGAATATCTTAAACTTGATATATAATATATATCATTACTGAAATCTAAATTCACAAATCGAAAATGTATGCATTCAGCATTAAGTTTTTAAAATCGGAAAAATAGAACATTGCGCAGCTAAATATCTTATCAATTTTACTAAATTACAATTGAATTAAATAAATATATCAAAGTAAAATTGAAATCAAATTTTCGTGTGGAAAATTGAAATCTCTAAAACCTTGCAGACGACCTATGGCAACCCTAATAAATTACAGTAGACTTTCGCTAATTCGGCTCCTTTAAGATCGGACTACTCTCTAATTCGGGTAGCAGTTGAATTTGAAAAAAAATTGTTGACATTTTTCAAGTTCGATTATGATTATCGATTGAAGCAAATATGCTCATATTTTCCCTGCTTTGTCTCAATTGTGATGTGATTCTGCATTATTAAAGGGCTTTCACTAAATTTACAATTAATATGAACATGTAAACTTAATAAGAGTATGCAGGTGAACAAAAAATCATTGCATTTCAAACAATTTTATGCCCGAATTTGTCTCTAATTTGGGTGACGTGTCGGTCCCAAATGCCCGAATTTTGTGAGAGTCTACTGTATGCTCAAATTTGCCATGATTTGTTTTAGTTTTGATGTGAATTTGCATTATTTTGGGATTTTCATAAAATGTATCTTAAATACGAATATATAAAAATAATATGAGTATACACAATTCGAGTGACATTTTGGTCTCAAATGCCCGAATTTGAGAGAGTCTATTGTAAGTGCCAATGCCTGCTCCTTAATCTTTCCATATATGCAAGTAGGTGGAGCTTGAGAAATTCGAAATCTAAATTGAAAAGCCAAAAAGAGGCATTCTACCTTATTGATAATTCCGCAAGATGGCTGAAGTATATCCTGTTCGAATTTCGAAGTTCTCAAGTGTCAAAATGAGTTTTGGTTTCCACTTTGTTATGAGAAAAAAAAACATAAAGCAACGTCACGCTTCTTGTTCCTGTCCCATTATTTAATCACTCTATAATCACTGAATAAATCTTTTGCAGCATTTTAGTAAAATATTTCACAAATATTCCCCACCTTGTGCGAAAAGTTTGTATGAAATTTCGAAACTGAGTTTGAATTCTATCGAACATCAACGACAATTTTTAAATGACTTTCTTATTCTTAGTAAAATTTGTCTATCAATTTATGAAAATTTCAATTTCAATCTGTCAAACTTCTGGCACACCTTTTAGATCAAGATAATTTCATGTAATCAAAATTCACAACCTTTTCTCAAACGTTTTTCATATATCGATCCCATTCCTTCGAACTCTTCTTCTTATTTTGAACATTACATAAAATTAAATTTAATAAATCGAATTTTGAGTACAAGAGTGAGTTGGTTACTTGCAAAACGTTTAAGAATGTAACTGTGTTATCACACTTGCACATTAAAATTTTAATATGATTCACATTAATTGTCGCTGGTGAGAGTCCAAATGTGTAATTTGTGTGTTTGAATCATTTTATATTCAAAATTTGATCTATTTGTTGATAGGTAGACTTGGCCCGCAAAATTTGATATAAATTGATTTATAGCATTAATGCGAAAAATTAATGCGATTTTCTCTTTAATTTTTTAATGTGAAAAATATTTATGCTTTAGGTAAATTTAAACTTATTTTTGCAGGCCAAGTCCACTTCTTTATCAATAAATAGAAAAACCCCAAATATTAAGTAACTCAAAGACACAAATAACATATTTGGACGCTCACAAGCGACAATTAATGTGAATCACATTAAAATTTTAATGTGCAAGTGTGATAACGCCGTAAGGGAAGTTCATTTTGATTTCATGAAATATTCCTGATCTAAGTGATACGGAATACATACATTATCATATGTGTTTATTTAAAAATATGTTGCTTTAGAAAAATTATGCATTGTAAAAACAAGTAATTAAAAGTTTTATTTAATCAGCGAAAGATTCAAATTTAAGCAATATTCAAAATAGAGTATTAAAAGCAAGGAAATTAATTATCACGCAAGTTTTGGCAAAAGGAAAAATGGTTTTCATCTGATTTTAATTAGAAAATTTGACTCATTTTTTTTTGTCATTTTTATACTGAGCAGAATTTAATATTTGGCTGACCAATTTTTTTTGCTGATCAAATTTTATACCTAGCTGACCAAATTCAATTTTTTACTGCTAATTTCATTTCTTTGTCGAAAAAATCCAAAATAAGAATTTGTATTAAAGTTAACTTAACAAGTTGCATGCAACTAGTTGCTATTTCACATTGCTAAGGTACTTATACCATCAGCATAAGGTTATCTTGCCACCTTTCAGAGAAAGAGCCCTTGGCCTTTACCCACATTGCACCTGTTTGTGCTGCGCTAGCACAGGAAGATAGCACAATCGTTAAATCGATGGGCAAGAAAGAAGGATCACGGCATTGCTTTTGTTTATAAGCATGTCAGAAGAGTAGTTGAAAAATACACACGAGACACACGAACAGCCTTGAATTGAGAATCCTTCCCCATCTCACATGAATATTGATTGACCCCGGAAAATGTGACGTGTACTTAGCGGAAAGGACGAAAAGCCAAACTGCATCAACAGTCTTGGCGGGAAAATGACTGAAACACAAATCATGTTGCACTTGAAACATAATTTATTGTGATGAATTTGTGATAATAATTCCAATAGAAATTGCGTAATAAAATATTATATAAAATGGGGAAATTAGGACAGTGCTGCACACTTTTGAAGGAAGAGGATTTTCTTGAATATTCCAAGAAGATCAGGAGTTTTAGGAAAATGTTGCTTAGCTCATATTACAGCCTTGAGTAAGGCTACACGTGAACGCAAATAAGGATGTTGTGTACAGAATTTGTAAAAACTCATACTTAAATTACATTTCCTCATTATTTTGTATCGATTTCCTCCTCATTCTAGTTTTCATGTCTATTCTGATTCTGATTATTTTCTTTTTTTATAAATTGTTGTATATAGTCATAGTCCCTTTAATGTAAAATTGTTTGCTTGGAGAATTAATAAAAGTTTTATTATTATTATTATTATTATAAGGTTTATAAAAGAACAAAAAAATGCTTGTCAAGTGATCAAATACGAAGAATGTTTGTGAGAAAAGTACTGGATTATTGCATAATCCAATTGACTCTCACTCAATCGGCTCTTTTTCAATCGGGCGACCAATTTTGTT
The DNA here is from genome assembly GCF_024763615.1 of Phlebotomus papatasi. NCBI lineage: Eukaryota > Metazoa > Arthropoda > Insecta > Diptera > Psychodidae > Phlebotomus > Phlebotomus papatasi. The sequence continues at coordinate 20,360,297 of NC_077222.1, forward strand.
GACAATTTTCACGTTTAATTATGAAGCTAATTCGCTCAAATTCGCTGTAGTTCTTCCTATTTTATCGTGATTCTTTATAATTAAGTGCTTTTCGTGGAATTTACAAAGATTTTGACGCTCAATTCTATCGCTAAATCGGATGACATTTCGCCCCATATTCCCGATTGAAAGAGAGCCTACTGTATACTTGACATTAGAGAGATATAAGAGACCAGGGGGGTGACATTAGCTCTGAACAATGCGACCAGTTTTAGTGTAAATTTTTTCCCGTTTTCGTACAAATTTCACGAGATATCTCCGAAACTATACAGGTTGCCAATTTGGGATTTTCGGTTGCATATTCTACATTAAATTGACTTTTATTTTGTATTTGTATTATTTGCTAATTCATTCTGCAGTGACAGAAAACAGCTAATAAATTCCAAAAGTTTTTTCGGCACGCTAGAAACATATGGGAAACATAGGAAACATCATACGCCTGTAAGAGACTATAATCTTCCCAGTACAAGTAAAAATTTAAACATGAATGGTGGAGGTAAGCTACGTGATACTCTCCTTGACGGCCTGTGTGAAAAAGTCCCACGAACTTATGCAATCATCCAATACAAATATTTATACGAACTTTTTAATATGTAATACGGTTTACAAATCGTCGGTTGCCTCCGCAACTGTGCTAACTGCATCTGCTTTGTGTCTGCATTCATTGCAAACGCCGCGCAGCGATGCGTTGCTTACAACGAATGCTGACACAAAGCAAATGCAGTTAGCACAGTTGCTGAGGCAACCGACGAAATATTTCGTAAGCCTCCAGAAGGAGTTTACAAACATTTACAAATAATTTGAAGAAATATTAGCTGATATTCTTTGCGATCTAAATCTAAAGCCTACAATCTTTCCGTACAGAAGTAGATCTTGAAAAATTCGAAAATCTTTTTGAAGATCCAAAAAAAAGACTTTCTTACTTCTTAATACTTTCGCAAGGTGGCGGAAGTTACATTCTGTTCGAATCTCGAAGTGCTCAAGTGTCAAAATGTGACGGTCTTCACATTGTTGTGCGGAAAAAAACTGAACAACGACGTTTACTGTTCTCGCTCCAGTATTTAATCACTCCATAATCACTGAGTAACTCTTTTGCGAGCTTTTTAGTGTGATATTTGATAAATTTTCCCCAACTTGTTCGAAAATTTAGTATGAAAATTCGAAATTGAATTTGAATTCTTCGAACTTAAACGACTTTTTGTGCAAATAGAGTTCCATTTACCTTTCATCCAAGACACCATTGGAGAATAAAAATCTACTTGTGATCGGGCTCAATAGGTTCCTGCATCCGAAAATCTATAAATTTTTTAATACAAAAACAATAAAAAATTAGCGGGAATCACTACAATTTCCAAGAGAAAAACTCTTCAAATGTTATAAATGCTTCTAGAATAATTATTCGTTTTTTTACACGTTTCAGAAATTAAATAATATGTATTTCTATAACTTTCCGTAAATCACATTACTACAAATCAAAGAGTTTAAATGCAATTTTTAAATATTCATATAGAAGCCAATCAACAAAATGTAAAATCAGCAATCCGTCGTTGTTAATTTATGTTTATGACCCATTTATTGAAAAACCTCTAGGCTAATTCAAATGATTTTAATTACAGCATGTAAATATTTACAGCACGTAATAAATCATTTGTGGCAGGGTGTCTTGGCTAAGCTGATGGAGGGAATAGAAAAAACCTTACAATGTGTAAACTGTTGGTAGGTTTTTATTGTATTGTCATCAAAAAATATAAAAAATTGTCCAAAAATGCAAATTATTCGACTTTCTTATGATCAAAGACGCGTTTTTCCGGCTTATCCCATGGTCTGTCGATCAATTTGAAGGAATACTTGGCAATCTGGCTGCTGTCATCCTCAAATTCCGCCGTAATGTGGTAAAGAATACCAGCAACGACTTGCTTTGTGCAATGAACAATTTTCTTGAGCCTAGAAAATGGGATATTGAGTGGAAAATTTTTCATTGATGACTCATGGACAAATATCTTACTTCAAATTCCCTCCAACAAGACTGTTAATATTCTCTCTTTCTTCCTCAATCAAGGCCAAGAATTGAGAATTGGACTCATGCTGAAACTGCTGATGTCCTCCAGGGACTCCCTTTTAGAAAATTCACAATAATTCAATTAGAAAAGATTGTCAATAATTGCATAATAAAAAATAACTCACTATATTGCCTGGCTGTGGATTTTCTTGTGCCATATCTGAGATTCAAAACTTTTAAGACTGAGAAAAATTATCACAAAGCCAACACTGAATCACTTTGTTGTTTTCCTTCTTCACTGCAGTTTTGCTGTCATGCCATCAACTAATTTACACTTACATGATTTATTTATACAATTTATTACCGTATAATAATATTTTTTTTCGAGTAATTTAATCCGTTTTTCTATAAATTTTTCACTTGGAAACCCGAGGCAAATACTCACGCACATTTCGCTTTTCAATTTTTTTTCCTAAAATTTAAACATAAAATTCGACAACCAAGAACTAGAAAAATAAGAAATTTCTGCCTTTCCTTTTCCTTACCAGTGTTCCACAATAATTCTAAGTCTTATATTAAATCATTTTCCTTCATTTGTGATTTTTCAACCAATTTCCATGCGACGAAACCTACTAAATCTTGATTTTTGAAGTAAAAGCTATTCAAATGCCGTACTTTCATTTTACTCCCAATTTGATATTCCACGCCCATTTTCTGATTTTACTCGATCCTTATATCCTGCTTGTTCTTTTCTTTTTTCATTGAATAACATGGTCGATTGATGAAAAGTTTATGGTGAAAAGATATACTATAAATCTTTGTGAAAAATTTATAAAAAATAATTCGGAGCACAAGGAACTTAAATAATGCAATTGTGATGTAGAAATAAAAATTCAGTACCGTATTTTTCTTGGAAAAAATGATATTTCCAGAAGGAGTAGTGAAAAATTTCCATTTAGAACAGGTTTCAAATTTGCTTAATTTATTCTGAATAAAATTGTGAAAAGTATTTTTAACCCAATACAGCAAATTATTTTTCAGGACATGTCTGAAAATTTATTAAATTCTATATGCACTATTGAAACATTTAGTGTAAAAGTTTAGTGAGAAAAATTATAGAAAAAAATGCTTTTCAACATTTTTCTTTTTACAGATAAGTTCCCTGTAATCCGTAGATATTATTTATATTTTTAGCTTTTTCCGAATGTACTCATACCTCTTTACCATAAATTTTAAATATTTTCTGTATACACTGACACGATTTTCCATAAAATTTGACGACTGACGACGCAAATTCATTCTAATAGTATCTCTGGACAATTTCCCACCTTTTAACTTTTTTGTAATTTGCCATTTCAACCTAAATTATGAATTATAAAAAACAAATTATTTCTTGTTATTTATAATCATTCTTAGAATAGAATAGAATATTTATTTGGTTAATGCCCCGGTTGAATGCAACAAGTTGGGACTATACAATATTATACATTTTAATATAAAAGACAGATATGTTTACAACAAAAAGTATACAATCAGATGCTTAACAAGACGAAAAAAAAATGGAAGTGCTACAGAGTTGTGATAAAAATTAATTAAATATTTAAATTTTAATATCATTAATTTAGCGTTTGATTGGCAGATGATATCATTAAGTGTTGAATAAAGTTTCTTTCATCTATTTGTGGATTTATTGCTACGAATTCATTGAATGCTTTAATGGAAGAGTACGTCAATCCACGGGTGCCAAATTTTGTCGTATTAGGTTTAGCGTATTCTAATAGATATTGACGCCTAGTTTTCTGCAATGTGGATTTGTTTTTTAATTTGAAATTAGAGTGGGTTAGGCTATGGTATATTTTAAATATGTGAAGAACTTTTTGGAACTTGATTGAGATTGTAATTTTCGTAACTTTGCTATTATAAATTTCTTTTGTGCTGCATCTAGAATGAAGTCCAAGAATAACCCTCAAGAACCTGTTCTGGGCTACTTGAACCTTTTTCAGGAGGTCTTTCCTTGCTGCTCCCCACACCAGCGCTGCATAACTCATCACTGACTCGAACAGTCCATGGTACACCAAGATCCGGACCCCTACAGGCGAACCACGTCCCCCATCGCGACGCATAACCCCTGTAAGGGCCGAAAGACGCGCCAAGAGCATCTCAATGTGAGGCTCAAAACTCAAGCTGTGGTCAATAATGACGCCCAGATATTTAAATTGAAAAACCCTTTCCAGCGTCGAGTTATTCATTGCCAGGTCACACCCGTCACCAGTCCCGCCGAAAATCATGAATTTCGTTTTTTCAGCGTTCACAGTGACCTTGCTTTGGTTGGCCCAATCATCAATTCTCTGAAGATCCCTTTGAGCAGCGTCTCTGAGAAGCAGTAGATCATTTCCAGAGTATATAAGGCATAGGTCATCAGCGTACATAAACAAATGCCCCTCGAGCCCGATCACTTCTATGTCATTGATAAAAAGGACAGAGGACGGGTCCCAGGCGGCTGCCCTGGGGGACTCCTGCCTCACAGTCAACCACGTCTGACTGAATTCCATTGTGAGTAACCATCTTATATCTTATACACATATATTTACCATTGACAACTTTAAAAATGCATAAATCCACCATTTGCCTCTCAAATGACATAAACTCAAAATGTAACCGGTTTACATTAAGTTGGTTGCATGTTTTGACTATTTTAAATTAGTTTTTTAAATGACGCAACACACTTTTGATTTTTCAAAAATGACCAACTTTTGGAAAACAATTATTTTTGATATGAAATAAAATTAATTTTTTTTTGAAAAATATAAATAATATCTACGGATTACAGGGAACTCATCTGCAAAAAGAAAAATTTTGAGAAGTATTTTTTTCTGTCATTTTTTTTTTACTTGATTTCTCAAACATGCATTAGGCAACAAACTATTGACACCCACTGTATATGCATTTTCGTATAATAGCCTACTTTTACTCTGAGTGACGTAAATCACCAAAAATGGGAAAAATCTAGTTAAATTTTATTACGCGTAGAATAGAACCTTCACTGCCATGCAAGCCGATTCCATCTAGCATGATAGTTTTCCTACTTTAAATGGTTTCTCTGAATATTCAAACTTCTCTTAATGTAACGAACATCAACATGCTTTTCACTATGATCCTTAAAAAATATAAAAATTACATCACGATATTTTTGTTTATCCTCGGAATATTTTCTAAAATATTTAACAAATAGTTATAGTATTTTTACTGTTTAGGGTATTCATTGTTTATTTTACTATACAAATGCGTTTTTGGTCAAATTTAAAAGCAAATCTTGATTCAAAAAATACGTTGCAATTTATTAAAAAATATGCATTGAAGGCACTGTATGCCGTCAATGCATATTTAACACTCAATTGAGAGTCCTGCAAAATGCCCATTTCCCCGCCAACCAGCCAAATCGAACAATGAAGTGGCAGTGAGATGAAATCGATCGAAAAACCACAAAAATTAATGAGTTGGGAAATTGGTTTGGGAGCGTGAAATCGACACCCTCCTCTATTGTTCTGCATAAATTGAAAAATACTTTCATAGCCAGCAACACGTTCCCATGCACAAAATCCCTGCCATTGGCGCCAAAAATAGGGATGGGGGTGGCAAACAAAGACTTGTGGTCTCTCCCGAGGCGATGTTTGGCTTTTCTTATCACCATGACGATGTCTTAGCAACTGCCAATAAACGCACAAATATTTTTCACATCGATGTGAGAAAATCCAGAGCTTTTTCTATATCGTGACAAATGGCTCACAAGTGTTCAGTGTACAAAAATTCCTGTATTCGTCCACCAGTTAATCCGACCAATCGAAGACCTACGCCACACTATGAGAGATCCTCAAGTGCCGAAATGGCCAGGGAAGGTCACAAAGATGAGATTTCTGGTAGGGGAGGAAGTGAAAAAATTGCTCTATGCGAGGAGATTATCAAGGAAAACAGTGCCTTTCAGTCCCTCATGGATTTCTACTCAAACATTCCAGGTGAGGTAGATTTCTTTTTAGCCAAAAATTCCAGGAGATCGTCAAGGATTTTCTGTGCTTAACTTGATCCTTAAATATTTATCAGACTACCGGGATATGAATCACCTGTCCGAGGAGGAATTCTATCGTCAACTCGAACGGCTAAAGATTCGTCAGGACGAACTTAGGAAAACCTGCGGTGTAGATGTGAGATGCTCAGCAAGAGATTCTCCAGCACAAGGAACATGTCTTCCGGATAAAACTCCCAAAACCAACGATCATCCAGATGAAAATTTCGAACCCAATCCCAGGGACTGCGACAATGACTCCCTCTACTCATCCACACAACGCCTCTCCAGTCACAATCCCAGCAAAAAATCAGGGAAATCCGTGAGGATCAACAGTGGCCTGAGTACCCTCAGATCCGACACCACTCACCTGTCTGAGGAAGAAAAAAGTGGCCGAAGATCGAAGATGAGAAGCAAATCTGCCAGTCCCTTCCGCAGCCAAGTCACAGTACCCCGACCCTTTCGAATGACCCAACGGGAGGAAGAAGAGAGAATGCTGGAGGATCTCATGATGTCCACCAAATGCTTCACTCCCAATGAAGAGCGAAAACCCAATCCTACACCTACATTCAAAGCTAATCCTGTTCCCCTTACATCCAGAATTCCCCTCTATAACTCCATCCGGGCTGACCAGGAACACAAGAGTCAGCTGGCCAAGCTCAATTCTTCCATCGAGCTGCAGTCTCAGATGAAACCCTTTCACTTCAGCGAAAAAGAAGATCGACCACGGAGTCGATGCTTGAGCCGAAGTGTCTCCTCCACAAATCTCACAACTCCTGACACATCAAAGTCCTCATCGAAGCACTTTCGCGCCAAACCCTGTCCCAAGAATCTCTTCAGTAACTACTTCTACAACAAAATGTGGGAGGATGAGTACTTCAGGAATCTCAACAAGAAGATCAGAGCTGAAGAGCTACTGAAGATGGCTTCACTGCCACCTTCAATGGCACGGAGGGAATCAAAGACAAGGGGCGATACCCAGAGAAATGGACACACAAGAAGAAGTCGAAGGCGAACTAAGAAAAAAGGCGCCAAGAGAGAAATGCACCAACCAATCTGTGATGATCGGAAAGATTCCAAAGGAAATCCAGGAAAAGTGAGTTACTTTTTGAGCTGTAGGGGAAAGTGTCCATGCTTTACACGGTTCCAAGCTTCATAATGACTAATTTTTTCCTATGTTACTGAATAAATGTGACTCTGCAATATATTTTAAAAACAGGAGACTCTCCCCCAGTTTTTGAATTTTGAGTGCGATGAGTCACATTTATTGAGAAACATAGGAAAAATTCAGGCATTATGAAGCTTGGGACAGTGTAAAGCATGGGCACTTTCCCCTAATTTTTTTTAGAATGTATAGTACTGAATCGTGGAATGATAACTGTCTAATTGTCCCATCGCTAGTGTCGAGTGTTGATTATGGGCGATCGAGATGATAACTTGCATTTTTTGTCGCTAGTGTCGATAATTATCGCCATTAATTTATCGACAGCTCTGAAGCTGTCGATTTGTACCCTCAAAGTGAAATTTATTGAAAGTTTAAGGTTTTTTTCGGCAGTAAAAATCTTTTTTACACTCTTTTAATTTATCTTTATGAAATGTTAATAATGATAATATAAAATATAAATAGTATTTATTCTGTGCCCATCGTAAAACACGGTGTAACATGGAAATAATATTGGCCAAATCGGATGCGAAATATTTAATACTATTAATTATATTCAATTACAAAAATATCTTTACACTACACGGACCGGGAAATGCTTATGAGTGGAAACAGCTACTAAAAGTGATTGAAGTTGCATCCTTTGACACTACTGTCCAGAAAGTAGATTAGGAGTTTTTTCATGGATTCCTTGTGGTGAAATTGAACGCCACAAACAGGAGATCAAAAGCTAAAAAGTTATCGAAGGTGACCACAGTTTTGTCTGCTTCCTTCGAATCTTCTGCTCTTCTTTGTGAACTGTAAAACACCAGAGGCTAACAGGAATTTAGTAGTCCTCGTCCAAAATGAAAGTTGTAGTCCCTCAGTATATTACAATTTTCTTAAAAACGTTTCTCCGGGGTCATCTTTTTTTAATTAAAATCACTAAAATCATTGGAAAAACTTTGTTTGCAAATCAAAATAAGCAACTAGTGAGGTTATATTGCACTGTCCCAAAGTGTCACAATAACGAGTCGACAATACGAGAAGAGCCGACACTCATTTCATCTCATCATTTGGATTTAACGATACTAGAGATTCGATAGTATCGAGTCGATACTAGCGAGAGCTAAAGTTATCATTTCACCCCTGATGATCCTGATTACAGTATACTCTGGCTCAATCGGCTCTTTTTCAATCGGGCGAGAAATTTTGTTGACAATTTTCACGTTTAATTATGAAGTAAATTTGCTCAAATTCTCTGTAAGTTCCTCTTATTTTATTTATTTTTTATTTATTTACTTCCCAAATGTGTGCCAAAGTTGCGTCTGCCGCCGACTTACCATTACCGGCCTCCCCAGGTAAACGGCAGAAACCCTGGTTCACTGACCGTTTAAGCCAACTCATACAATCGAGTTAAGCTGAAAAAGTCAGCTCAATAAATTACAGATTAATTGTTCACAAGACTTAGTTTAATTGGACACATTAGGCATGGTAAGGAAAGTGGGGAAGGAGCAAAGCACAAGGTATGGGATTAAGTGACAACGGACTTCATAGAAGTACGTGTTGTTGCCACTGAATTCAGTTACACAGTAAAAAATCGTGTAAAAAAATAACGTGTAATTTCCGAATTACCACTAAAAAAATACTGTCAACACTTAAAAACTTGAAACACCATTTAAAAAAAATATATGAGATAACCTCTTCTTCCGAGCAAGATCAAACATAACCTCAAATCACAGAATAACGTCTTTACAAAAAAGGAAAATAAGATCCATTGAATAGTTTCCTCAAGATAATTATCTTCTAAATTTTTATCGTACTTTAACAAAATCGAACATTTAAATATAATTTTATATTCAAAACTTCATGAAACTCAGAAATATGCAAAAATATAACCTCCAAAATCCTTTCTGTTTTTGGTTAGAATCAAATACAGTTTCAAATGGAAGAAAATCTTTGAAGTCGTTATTGCTGTAAGAATAATGCAAATAATTTTATATATTTAATAATTCTTATTTGAAAAAATAAGAATTTTGAGAATTTTCGTTATGATAATCATTATTCGGAAATATTTTAGGTTAACCACATAACCACAAATTACATACAGTAGACTCTCTCAAGTTCGGGAATATGGTACCAAAATGTCACCCGAATTAGAGAGAAATTCGGGCGACAAACTTTTTGAAATGCAACGATTTTTTATTCATCTGCATACACATATTGAGTTTACATACTATAAATTTCATGAAAATCCCTTAATAATGCAAAATCACATCAAAACTAAGACAAACCATGCCAAATTTGAGCATATTTGCTTCATTTTATAAACATAATCAAACTTTAAAAATGACAACAAACTTTCTTCAAATGTAACTGCTGCCCGAATTAAAAAGTAGCCCGATCTTAAAAGAGCCGAATTAGCGAGAGTCTACTGTAATAAGTTTTTCTTCATTAAATAAAAGAATTCAGCTAATATATTTAAGTTTAATTACCATAAAAATCAATTTTGCAAACCATTTATAGCAAAATTTGAATTTTTGACCGATTTTAACGATTTTGTGGTAATATAGAATTGTTTTTTCATGTCCTGAAATAACTTTAGTTCCTTTAGTTAATGTGAAAAGTCCGTTACGGTCTCGCTATTGCGCTAAAATCTTAAGATGCATAGGTTTTGTCATTGCGACTTCAGCGCCACAAGTGCTTTTTTTTATGAACCTTTCATATTCTAGAACAGACCTGTGCTCGATAAAAGTCCTGTAATATCGGAAATTTTGAGATAGAGACACAAATAACTCACTTGACAAATGTCTGGCGGCGCTGCGGTTACAAAAATCTCTAAAGTGCCTAAAGTGCCACAAAATATTTTCTTCTCTAATTTATACTTATTAGCAGGTCGTGTCCCTTCTTATAATACGTACTTTTACACTAACGGCCAAAACATTAAATACACCCTTCGTAAGCTTAAATACACGTGATTTGTACCGGGAAAACGCTGTAATATTCAGTTCTATTGACTGAAATATTTTCATATATAAACCTAAGAACAGTTTTAAACAAGATTTGAGAAAATATATGAGCTACAAAATTTATAATTTGAGGATCAGTCAAAAATTAGCTTTTTGGAAAAAAATACAAAAGTAGCCTCACATTCTAAAACTGATCTAATCTTTTAATAATCATTTAATATAAGCTAAATACTATTAGTAAATATTATTAAGAGTCAGAAAAACTGAAAATAATACCGAGGGAATATTTTTGGTACGAATTGTGGTCGGTTTCCGGTGTGATGTGTTCTGAAAGGGGTTTCTTCTTTGAATATTGAAATTTTCAGCCCAAATTCTACTTTTTCATATATTTTTTATTATTTTTCAAATTACTATTTATTATTGTTGCAATTTCATTTCTTTTACTTCATTATTTTATTTTAAAAAACATGAATAAAATCATCAAATTCAGTTTTCCTCGAAGAATTTTTCTTTAGCTTTGATAAGCGCCTCACAAATTCGGGACATCCTGTTGATCAATTTCTACAAAATGTCTGAAGGAACTTTGCCCACACATCCTGAATTGTTTCCACCAATATTGTAATTCTCTTCAGAAAAAATATAAACTTAATGTGTTAAATCTTCTGTCAAAGTTAAAGCGTCTGGAAATGGTTTTAAATTAAGACATTTACCCTAAAGCCAATTTATCTTCTAAATTTTTATCATATTTTAACAAAATTGAGAATTTATACATAATTTTAGTCTCAAAACTACATGAAACGCGGAAATCTGAAAAATACAACCTACAAAACCCTTTTTTTGTTAGAATGTAATATAGATTCTAATACAAGAAAACCTTTAAAGTCGTTCTTTCTGTAATAATTTAAATAATTTTATTTATTTTTAAAATTTCTATATTAAAAAAAAAAACAAGAATTTTGAGAACTTTCGCTATGGTAATCATTATTCGATAATATTTTTGGTTAACCACATAACCACAAATTACATAATTACTTCTTTATTAAATAAAAGAATTCAGCTATATATTTAAGTTTAATTACCATAAAAATCAGTTTTGCAAACCATTTATAGCAAAATTTGAATTTTCCGACCGATTTTAATGATTTTGAGGAAATATAGAATTGTTTTTCATGTCCTGAAATAACTTTAGTTCTTATAGTTAATGTGAAAAGTCCGTTACGGTCTCGCTAACGCGCTAAAATCCTAAGATGCATAGGTTTTGTCATTGCGACTTCAGCGCCACAAGTGCTTTTTTAATGAACTTTCCATATTCTAGAACAGACCTGCACTCGTTAAAAGTCCTGTAATATCGGAAATTTTGAGATAGAGACACAAATAATTCACTTTGACAAATGTCTGGCGGCGCTGCGGTTACAAAAAAATCTGTAAAGTGCCACAAAATATTTTCTTCTCTAATTTATACTTATTAGCAGGTCGTGTCCCTTATTATAATATGTACTTTTGCATTCCTTATTAACCAAAATAGTGTTGTACAAAAGGATTTTTCTCAAACTTATCCTGAATTTTGGGACAGCTCAAAAGAATATGAGTCTTCCAGCTCAAAATTTCTTCCCAATGTTTTCGTTGTAATATCGATAATTATTCACAATTAACCCGAATAGCTGTATTCAACTAAATTATTAAAAGCACTTTCTTGTGAAAATGACTTAACTCTAAGAAATTAAACAATTTTCACATTAAAAAACCTCTCATAGAAAACTATACGTTAATTTTCGCGGCACTTCGAAGAATCTCAACAGACACTACCAAATTCACTTCGGCTTTTATTTTAGCTCAGGTCTGTTCTAGAAAGTTTCAAAGTATAAGATTATCAGATTACTTTACCGATTATTGCAAAATAAGATCGCTCAAAAAACTCAATTTTGATCATTTAGGCTATTTTGAGGACTATTTTCACGAATTCTTCAATCTTTAATATGGTTTTTTTTTTAATTTATTTCAGTGCACATCTCATTCTGGGAATAGTTCAAATAGCTCCTCATCGTTCAGCTCCCCAATGCCAATTTACCCCATAAATCGTCCTAATTTGGCAGCTACGCTGCGATTCCAGCATTCTCAGAAGAAGCTACGAGAACTCGCCAAACCCTCCAGTCCACCTGAACACCTATCCCGGCAGCGTCACGTGGACTGGGGCATTCGGAAAAATCCTGCCTGGAAAGCCATCTACTACGAGTAAGTTGGTAAAGTATAATTTTATTGTTCGTGCAGAAAATTGAGAAGTATTCTCCTTTGCAGTGGAACAAATCTCGAGGACATTGCTGTACGAGTGGCCACGAGAAGAGCTGAGCAGAAACTTTTGGTGGAAGATCACAAGATCAGCATGGAACTGATGAAGCAGCGAGTTCGTGCTGCTCCGCTCTTGCTCGAAGGTGCTACCTATTGGGGCCCTAAAGTCGGACAACTCTCCCATACGTGTGCTAGCAAAGTAGACCCTGGAATGCGAAGGAGTCGCCGGCCACACTCCACAGGACCTCAATCGCGCAATCCCAGCAAAATGAGCTACTACTCCGACACGAGGAAACCATCCAGAAAGTGTCCTCATGAGGACTTGCTGTAGTATAAATTCAAGGGGGGCTTTCTTAGGCAATAAAAGACTTTTTTTTTGGTCAATAGGAATCTTATTATACTGGTGATTAATATACAAAGTATAAGAAAGATGATGATGGTATGGAAGTGATTTAAGATGGTGGAAGTGTGATAGTCCTCACTTCAGAGTTCATCTGCATGAGGCGCTGATTGAGCCGGAGATTGTGATCTTGCAGGAAGGAGATGAGATCAGCCTGCTTTTCCAGCAATTCCGCCACATCGGCATTTCGTTGTGTCAGCCCCACAGAGCTGCCACTCTCGAAAGAGCCCCTCATGGCGTCCGGAAGTGGTCTGGCCCTATTGAACCGAACCACCCGGGCAATGTAGAATCCATGGATAACAGCCAAGATGCCTGTTTCCAGTGCTGAGAAAGCACTGATGTAGACAATTGGCGAGAAAAAGCTCTGAATGCAATGCTCGCCAAAGTCTTCACCATAATAGTGCTGCATCAGCGTCTGGATGGTCATAATGGCCGTATTCCAGAGAGAGACCAAGTAGAAAGGCACAGACTTATGGACAGCTGTGGCTCGATGGAAATCATGAAAACCATTCATTCGCAGCTTATCGTGGTGATACTTTATCACATGATCAAATAGCTGGAAAAAATGGCGTAAGTTAACTCATGGAAAACCTCCAAGGAAGGTTTTCACGGGAAAACTGAACCGAAAAGGAAACGACGAAGAAAGCTACCGACCGTGCGCTAAAATCTCAAAAACGCCAAAACCGAAAAGAACGCACAAAAGCGATCAAAATTATCCTTTTCAGAAAAAAAAATCAACAATCAACTTTATTTTAACGTAGGAATAGATGAGGCTACTTTAAACTATGGGGCTACATTGATACAGTGGCGTATCTAGACACTTATGCGGGGGGTGCTGTTGTACGCGAAGGCACCCTTACCACAGTAAAAATTGTTCGAGCGAGGTGGAGGGCTGGAAGCGTCACCAAAAAACACATATTTAACTCTTTCTGGACCGCAGCATATGCTGCAAGCCAATTTCACCATTTTTTAATCAAAAATATCTAAGCTCAGGAATTAATTGAGGTCCTACAAGAAATATCTTACATTTGGATATCCTTATAGTTTGTAATCATCTACAAGAATAGGATTTTTATCAATTCTGAATAATTAAAAAACAGAGAATATTCATATGCTGCTTTGGGTACTCAGAGTCTTAATATCAATTCCGTATATACACATTTTTTTTCCTTTTTGCCAAAAAAAAAAATCCTGGCCCAGATAAAGGATATCAAAGATGGCGTCCCGTGCTTTATAACTTGTAAGTTTTAATGAAAAATTTAAAGTGCTCTATCTCGGGAACGGGTTCAGAGTTTTTTCTTACTCTGTTTTTAATTGAAAGGTAATTTTGTTATGTTTAAAACTATTTACTCAACTCTGGATTATATGTTCAAGTCTTTTTTTTTGTAATAGTCTTAACATTTTGTTTTGAAAAAATATGAAAATGGTTTTTCAGAAAAACCCCATTCTTAAAAAAAAATATTTTTTTTACTATTTATTAGTAACATTGAGTACCATATTCCTTGAAAAATTTAACTTTTAATTTTGAGTTTAACAGGTTTAATTGTAAAAATTCAGTGAAATTTTAATTATTTTTAATAAAAGTTAAACAGAAAAGTGGAAATTCTCCTTTTCAAGGAATGTAGTACTCAATGTTGATCAACAGTAAAAAATCAAAATTTTGAAGAATGGTATTTTTAATAAAATTATTTCGAAAACATGCACAGCTTAAGCATGAAATGGTTAAGATTGTACTGAAAACATGCACAGCGGTTAGACTTCTTAAAACAGATGGTGCTCATCAAAACCGGTACAGCCGCGCACAGCTCAAAAATAAAATGGTTAAAATTGAGCATAAGTCCTGCATAGCTCAAACAAAATTGAATCTAAATTTTTAACAGTTTTCTTAATCTTAATCGTTTTATGTTTAAGAGCTGTGCGAGTTTTCAGCACAATATAAGCCATTTTATGCTTGAGCTATGCAGGTTTTATGCACAATATCTGAGAAGTACGAGTTTTATAAACAATCTGAACCATCATATACTTGAGCTATGCGTATTTAAGTATTTTTTTTTTATTTTGACTCGAAATTTTGAAAGAATATAAGAACAAAATGCGTCTCAGGGGCCAAGAGGAGCGCCAAGAAAGCTCTGCAACAAATTAGGCGCCCCCAAAAAGCACCTGAAGGAATTTAAAGTGTCCCTCTTTATTTCAACACGAAATCTTGCAAAAATATAAGGGCCAAATGCTTTTTTAGAGCTTTATGGACGCCAAGAAAGCCTTTAGAACAATTGTACGGGGTAGAAAGTCAGGGAATGAAAAAAGCTTTTTCTTCAACGCGAAATTTTGATAGATAAGGACAAAATGCATTTTAGGAGCAAGAGGAGCGCCATAGAAAGTCTCGTGAAGAAATTAAAAGTTTTTTTTTATTTATTTCAACACGAAATTTTGAAGAATTATAAGGACAAAATGCATTTTAAGAACTAGAAAGGCGCCCCAGAAAGTCTCTGAGAAAATTAAAATTGTTAACGCAAATTTTGGTAGATTATAAGGACAAAAGGCATTGTAAGAACTAGAGGGGCACTCCAGAAAGACTCGGAGTCTTTATTAAAATCTTTTTTACTTCAATATTTAACGACAAATTACAGCAAATACCGAGAATATTTTGGACTATTTTGTGTTGCAATGCACTACAAAGCTTGGCTATATGCAATTATTCTACAAATGCCACAAATTTTTGGTGTATAAAATCAGGGAAGTACGTATCAACCCTGAGAGTTAGAGCATTAACCCAAAATATAATGATTTTTTGAAAATTATTCGTTGCTTTTAACTAAGTTTTTTGCAAAATGTCTTACATTAATTACCAGGGACAAATGTTGTAAAAGATAATTCGTTAAAGGCGAGGACCCGGTCAAAATTCCGTAAGCCAAAATCCTAAACGTCAAAATCCTGAAATGGTTAAGATCCTGAACATCCATATGCCGAATGGATCGAAATCCCGAAAAGCCAAGATTCTGAACGCCAAAATTCCGAATGAACCGAAATCCCGAAAACCAAAATCCCGACAGCCAAAATTACGAAAAACCAAAATAGCGAAAAGTCAAGATTCTGAACGCCAAAATCCCGAATGGACCGAAATCCCGAATGGACCGAAATCCCGAAAGCCAAATTACGACAAGCCAAAATACCGAAAACTAGAATCCTGACTGCCAAAATCTAGAAAGCAAAAAACCCGAATGGATCAAAATCCCGAATGAATCAAAGTTCGGAAAAGCCAAAATCCCGAAAAGGCGAAAATCCTGAAAAGCTAAAATCCCGAATGAGCCAAAATTGCGAATGAGTCGAAATCTTGAATGGGTCAAATTCCCGAAAAGCCAAAATCCCGAATGGGTCAAAATTCCAAAAGCCAAAATCTCTAATGAGTCAAAGTCCAGAAAAGCTAAAACCCCAATGAGGTCAAAATCACGACTGCCAAAATAGCGAATGAGTCGAAATCTTAAATGGACCAAAGTCCGGAATGCCAAAATCCCGATAGGGCCAAACCCTCGCAAAGGCCAAAATTCTAAAAATCAAAAATCCTGAAAGTCAAAATCCCGAATGGTTCAAAGTGACGAGCTCCAAAATTCCGAAAAGGCCAAATTCCGAATAGACAAAAATTCCGAAAAGCCTAAAATCTTAAAAATCCAAAATCCAGAAAAGCCAAAATCGTGAATTCGAAGTGTCAAGATTTGGCTATTCGGGATTTGGGCCGGCACCGATTGGTAATGTATTGTGAATATATATTTTGCAAATATTCTTTCAACGTATCTCAACAACATTTGACGATGCGAATATTGACTTTGTGAATATCGTATGTAACATTTAATATTTTGTACTCTGCGGATTTCGTCTAATTGCGAATATTATAAATTTGGGAATATCACCATCTGCAAGTATTGCGAATATCAAGAATATTTTGGAATTACTTTGTGAATTACATTGAAATATTCAACGAATGCCGCAAATATTTGAAATTTGGTATGAACTGGGAAAATATAGCTAATATCATTAATATTTTGCGAATATCTTTGGTATATTTCGTCAAATTCGCGAATATTACGAATATTTTGTGAATACATGACGCCATATTGGAATATTGCAAGTATCCCAAGAGGTAACTCATTCCCATTTTTTTTCTGACAAGGGTTTCTGATTTCTCGGGTTTCGCGATGCAGAAATTGGGTTTCTCGGGTTTCGCGATGCAGAAATTGAGTTTCTCGGGTTTCTCGATGCAGAAATTGGGTTTCTCGGGTTTCGCGATGCAGAAATTGGATTTCTCGGGTTTCGCGATGCAGAAATTGGGTTTCTCGGGTTTCGCGATGCAATTTTTGGGTTTCTCGGGTTTCGCGATGCAATTTTTGGGTTTCTCGGGTTTCGCGATGTAAAAAGTGGGTTTCTCGGATTTTGCGATGCAATTCTTGGGTTTCTAGGGTTTCGCGAAGCGTTTCTCGGACAATTGACGAGGGTTTTTCAATATGATTTACCCCTTGAAGTATCCATATCCATAATACAGAATATTTTTGAATATCGCAAAGATTTGCCAAATATTCGAAAGACTTTGTGAGTATATTAAATATTTTGTAAATCAAAATAAGTTGTAATTGAAATGATCGTAAATACAAAGGGTAAAAAGGAAATGCAGATAGCACAGTTGTTGATCCAACCAAAGATATGTCTATCCCGAATCCCGATATCTGTTCTTATTATTTTGCGAATATTCAGCAAATATTCAGTGAATATTAGGAATACTCGGCGAAGAATTAGAGAATATTTTTCAATATTTTACAAATATCACTAATTTAGGGAAATCCCTTAAGCTTAAATATTCAAATTAAATAATGGTGTGTCTAATATCCCTGTTCTCCCCTACGCTCTTTTCTACGGACTTTAGGAATCAGGTCTAAGGACGTCTTAAAGGGAGTTGGGTCAGGAGTAAATTCACTTACCAAAGTCACAACCCAGAATATTGCTCTTAAGTACAGCATCAAAAAGTAGGCTTCGCATCGTTTGTTCTCCGGGAAGACAATAGCCATGCCCACCCCGATGAAGGAGATCATCGTGGACACGAGCAAATGGAAGCTAGAAATGCATAAAAGGTCAGAAAATCCCGGAAAAACAGAACAAAAGGCCTGGAAACTAACCTAAAAACCGGGATGGTTTTCAATGGCCTGAAATTATCATTGCCATTCTCTTCCCCCAACACAGGTTCCAAATCCATTGCTTCTGTTTTTGTCTTTGTCTCTGAAATTGGAGAAAAAAGTTAATTTTAAGATAGGAAAATCCCCAACTAATCCACTTTTCTCTTGACCCATCAGTCATCACTTTTTTCGCAGGGAGGAGTCTCTGGGTTTCTGCCTCCGGAAAACACTCACCAAGTTATTGACAGCGACAGACTTGTAGATTTTCTCGAAATGTAAACTTAAACCAGCCAAAATATGGTTTTTGTGTTGTTTTTGCGATGCGACGGAGAAAATTATGAATCACTTTGCAAATTGAAAATAAAATTCCACTGACGGGGAACGCCGGGGGGCGAGTCAAAACAATGGAAACTGGCTTGCTAGTCTTTCCAATTTCTGGAAAGTTTGTTTTGACAGCTTTCCAGTGGCTGTCTTTGTAGGCAGATGCATAGTTTTTCTTGAAAATCAGGGTGTTTTTCTGAGAAAATGGGCTTTCTGACTGTTTTGAAGAAGATGAGGCAGAAGGAGAAAGAGATGAGGATACTTCTGCTGTAAGTATTTTGCCGAAATAGCCAAGACAGTTGAAAACATAACCTAACTTTTACTTCCCGGACGTCCACAGAGGGCTCGATAATGCTGGAAAAACCACAATTCTGAAGAGATTCAACGGAGAACCCATTGATACGATATCCCCAACTCTGGGATTCAACATAAAGACACTAGAGCACAATGGATACACCCTAAATATGTGGGATGTAGGTGGGCAGAAATCCCTACGATCCTACTGGAGGAACTACTTCGAGTGCACAGACGGGCTGGTTTGGGTGGTTGACAGTGCTGACAGGATGCGCCTGGAGACCTGCCGGGAGGAACTCAACATCCTCCTAACCGAAGAAAGACTCGCAGGAGCCACTCTTCTAGTCCTAGCCAACAAACAAGATCTTCCCGGAGCTCTGACGGCGCACGAGATCAAAGAGACCCTGCAGCTGGACAATATCGTGACCCATCACTGGAGTGTGGTGGGAGTGAGTGCTGTGACAGGTGACAAACTCCTAGGGGCGATTGATTGGCTAATCAGCGACATCGCCAAGCGGATATTCACTCTGGAGTAGACTCATTTGCAATGCAAAATATCTTTTATTTATACATATTTTTTATTAAAAAAAAATCTAATACATCCATTAAAAAAATGCATAAATGCGCAAAAATGTTTGATTTTCGCAATGTCACTAAGAGTAATATCACAAGAGGTAGTTCTGTGAAGGATGAAGAAACTGGCAGGGATTTAGGGACGCATCGTGTCCAGGATCCATTTCATATAGTTACCTACGCGGACGTAGACGGCGGGGGTGCCATTGGAGACGCCGCAGGAATTGACTCCGGCCGACACAATTCCGAACTGGACGTAGCGCTGACCACGGATGTTTCCTGGATAGACAAGGGGGCCCTGGAAGGCAAGAAATAGATAGATTAACTCTTTCGTCTCTTTTGGGACTAGAGTACCCAAAGAAGCATATGATTATTCTATGAAAAACAATGTTTTTTTAATTATTCAGAATTGATAAAAATCCAATTTTTGTGGATGATTACAAACTATAAGGATGTCCAAATGTAAGATATTTTTTGTAGGACTTCAATTAATTCCTGAGCTTAGGGGAAACTGGGGCACCACCAAACACGGGGTAGCACCAAACACTAATTTTTATTTCTAAACTACTTGGACTATCTCGAACATTCCTTCAGTGGACCAGCATCCCTATAGTGCCTATAAATTCCTATCGGTCTTATCCTCTGATATCCAATATCCGATTAAAAAATCGCAGTGTTTGGTGGTACCCCGTGTTTGGTGGTGCCCCAGTTTCCCCTAGATATTTTTGATTAAAAATTGTGAAATTGGCTTGCAGCATATGCTGCGGTCCGGAAAGAGTTAAAAGGCCGAGGAAAAGATGCGCTTTATTTTTTAAAAGATCTCAATAAAAAGGTATCAAAGGTCTTAAAAAATAGTTTTTGCTAAGTAATTTTGCTGCAATTAAAGACAACTGGAACGTGTCCCGGCTTAATGGAAAAGGTGTAGTGTACGAGATAATTGGTATTATTCAAAGCTTAAATTCAGATTAATAAAAAAAATCGCCAGTGAATACACTGCAAAAAGGTTTTGCTCGGTTACGAATTTAATTTCTAGCATAGGGTAAGTGTGCCAAATTTCGGCATAGTTGCATGTAAGCACCGAAGTCCTAAGTTTGAAATGCAATATTTTTAATTCATATTGATATTTTTTGTTACTTCCTTTTCGGGAGGGTTGTGTGGAACCTTCAAGACTAGTTTATCATTTTTGTTTTCTTTAAATCACTTCCTAAAATATTGAAAAATTAATAAAAATATGGACATTGCTTTGGGTAGTATTTCGGCCACTTTGTGTGAAATTTCGGCCACCTTGTTTGTGACCACCTTTTGTGAAGCAATGGATAGAAAATTTCAAAAGGTCATACAGAACGAGTTTAATATTTAATTCAATACGTTTATATGACCCACAAGCCCTGAGATCTTCCGTGTAATTTGTCCTGAAGACCTGAAGAGTAGCATCTCAAATTTACGCGCAGATTCCCGTAGCAATTTGCACTTCCTGAACTCTTCCAAGGCCTTTTCCACATCATCTTTTTCATAGAAGCGATGGTTTTTTTCTCTGGACATTGTAGAATTCAGAAATTGAAAAAGGAAACATAAAATGAATAAGAAATTTAGGAAAGCAAAAGATGTGGCCGAAATAGGCAACACTACCTCACTGTAGAGACGCTCACAAAGTATATACTTTTTTACGCGAAATACAGGATCCAGCTGGGAAATTTCACCCGAAATTTAAAGATTGATTCACTATTAACATAAACAGAAACAATCTTTAATGAAAACTAATCAATTTTCATGAAAAACACCGAAGGAAAACCTTCTGCACTTCACCACAAATCGCAAGACTGCTAGAGACACAATCGATCTGTCACATTTTTTGTAAGACTCTTTCCACACTGAGTTTTTACAACACAATTTAAATTCAAATTATACCTATAATTTAACTGTCTTTGTGTTAATACATCCTAAAATGAATAAATATTTGAAAGCAAAATGAATTCATTGACTATTCGAAGATTACATACATAATTTTAATTAATTTATTTGCTTTGCCGAAATTATACTCAAAGTGGCCGAAATTAGAAGCTGGCCGAAATTTGGCACACTTACCCTATATTCAATTAGGGGATAAATATTCGCAATTCTGCAATAAATCTAGTTTAACCCTTTAACGACGAGACAGTTTTCGCGGACCATAAATCAGCGATAAAAATAAAACTGATAAAAAAAATTAATAAAAGGTCTTACATCGAACCTTAGAAAATTCATCAGAATCTGATTCGTTGTATTTTTTACCTCTATGACCGATAGGGACAAAAATAGCCCAAAAATTTAAGTAATTTTTCTGACAATACCAATGAATAATATTCTTCACTTTTTATTGCCAAAAGGGTTTTGCTTAAAAAAATTTTAAGTATAAAAAAAAAATAAAATCAATTATGAATTTGAGATTTTAAAAATTCGTCATTTTTTAGCTTAAAAATTTACTATATGGCAAATAACTGGAGACTTTCAAAAAATATCCAAGATTTCTTCAACCTTCTACCTTGCAATTACGTACAAACATAAGGAAAAAATAATTTCAGGTAGTCAGGAAAAATTATTTTCTTTATGGGACACCGGTGTTCCAATCGTCCTTAAAGGGTTAAAGAATAATTTTCATTTTTTTTATTGTTAACCAACGAGAGTAGGGAAGACTGAGGCAGAATTATTCAGCAAATAAAATTTTTCTTTGCCTATAATTTGTGAAAAACACGTTTGAATTAGATTGATAAATATTTAGTTTGCTCAATAATTCTTTTTACTTAAAAAAAAAAGGTTTTGTCAAATAAAGGGCTGACGTCAATAAAGGGATCAGCGACAAAGTGATTCTCACGAATTAAAAACACAAACGTATTTGAATTGGAAAGAAATTAATTAGGTAGTGATATTTTTAATAAAAAGAATTATTTTTAATGTAATTCCTTGTGGAAAAATGCATTAGATTTTTTTTTCAGTTAAAACTTTTTTCGGGCGCGTCGCTGTGATTAACGACAAATAACCAAGACAGCAACCTTATTTCGGCTCAGTCGCTGTGATCAGTGACAGAATTTTTCGGAAGTCGCTCAGATTGACGGAAAAATGATTTTTTTATGAAATAAAAATACTACCTGAAATAAAAATGCTACTTGAACTGTAAAGAAATTAATAGAATTGATATTTTTAATCAAAAGAATTTATATAAATGTAATTTCGTGTAGAAAAATGTATTAGAAATGAATATTTTCGGGTGAGTCGCTGAGATCAACGTCTGAAAGTTTTTGAGTGTCGCTGAGATTAACGGAAGTAGGTAGTGATATTTTTAATCAAAAGAATTATTTCTAATGTAATTCCTTGTGGAAAAATGTATTAGAATATTTTTTTTTCAGTTAAAAATTTTTTCGAGCGGGTCGCTGTGATTAACGACAGATAGCCAAGACAGCAACCTGTTTTCGGTCAGTCGCTGTGATCAGCGACAGAATTTTTCGGAAGTCGCTGGGATTAACGGAAAAATGATTTTTTATGAAATAAAAATGCTAGCGCACTTGAACTGTAAAGAAATTAATAGAAAAGTGATATTTTTAATCAAAAGAATTTATATAAATAGAATTTCGTGTAGAAAAATGTATTGGAAATGAATATTTTCGGGTGAGTCGCATGAGATCAACGCCTGAAAGTTATTGAGTGTCGCTGAGATTAACGGAAAAGTGAATTTTCATTAAATAAAAACGCAAATGCATTTGAATTGGAAAGCAATTAAATTAGATAAGTGATATTTTTATTCAAAGTAATTTTAAGGTAATTTTGTATAGAAGATCGCATTAGAATAATTTTTTCAGATGATATAATTTTTTTTCGGGTGTCGCTGTGAGCACAGATAGTGATTTCTAAACAAATAAAGTGAAAAAGAGATTGAATCAAAAGAAAATTAAAAAAAAAAAAACAAATAATAAAAAATATACTTATCAATAAATTTAGTTTCTTTGCGATTGGGGTTCTTTTGTATGAAAAAATAATGGACCAGACAAGACACCCACCATTTTTGGGTCATGTGTATTTTGGGCTAGCCAAGACACAAAGCATTTTTCGGCTTATAGCCTTTTGGGTGAGTCAAGGCACAAACCTTTTTTCGGGTGAATTTCGGCTAACCTCGACTGCGTAATCCACATTGTTTCAACGTTACCAGGCTAAAGTTCAAACGGTCAGAAATATTGGTTTCTGGTCTTCTGTGACTCCCTATAAAAAAACTTTTTTTATAGAAGATTTTCCTCAACAACCCCAACAATATATTACCAATCGGTGCCGGCCCAAATCCCGAATAGCAAAATCTTAACACTTCTAAGAATTCACGATTTTGGCTTTTCTGGATTTTAGATTTTGAATTTTTAGGATTTTAGGCTTTTCGGGATTTTTGTCTATTCGAAATTTGGCCTTTTCGGAATTTTTGTCTATTCGAAATTTGGCCTTTTCGGAATTTTGGAGCTCGTGACTTTGAACCATTCGGGATTTTGACGTTCAGGATTTTTTATTCTTAGAATTTTGGCCTTTGCGAGGGTTTGGCCCTATCGGGATTTTGGCATTCCGGACTCAATTTGGCCTCCGGCATTTTGGCCCATTCAAGATTTCGATTTATTCGCTATTTTGGCAATCGGGATTTTGACCTCATTAGGATTTTAGCTTTTCGGGACTTTGATTCAGGATTTTGGCTCTTTCGGGATTTTGGAGATAAGGAGTTTCACCCATTCGGGATTTTGGCTTTTAGGGAATTTCGCCTTTTCGAGATTTTGGCTTTTCCGAACTTTGATTCATTCGGGATTTTGACCTATTTAAAATTTCGACCCAATCGGGATTTTGATCCATTCGGGTTTTTGGCTTTCTAGATTTCGGCATTCAGGATTATAGTTTTCGGTATTTTGGCTTTTCGTAATTTTGGCCCAAGGGGATGGCAAGTTCCGGAATTTACAATGATTTTGATGCCCAAATCTCTCAATAATTTGGATGACATTTTGCCCCATATGCCCGATTGAGAGAGAGTCTACTGTATTTCTAAACCAATTCGATCATATTCGGATTTTTTGGAAAGGACTTAAAATTTCCCATCTGACTGTATCGATTATGAATCAGTAAAGCATTCATAATTGATTAATCTTTCACAAATTAATATATCTTTTTTTTATTTTCTTGTTGTTTTTTTTTTCAAAGCATTCTAAAATGCACTCTTCCAATTTCCTGGCTTCTGAATGGGTAGCAAATACGGTAAACACAAAAAATTTTGAGAAGAACTAATTCACGGAGAGCTCTATCTAGTAAATCCAAAAATATCTTCCAAAATATATCCTCAAAAAAAAAAAAATTCAAATTTGAAAAAGATAACATAGAGGAGGCATTTAAAAACCAATTTAGAGTTTCATTATTATTATTTTTTTTAATATTCATTTCCAAATTTCAATTTTAATTTTCGATATATTTTAAAGTGCGTCTTTTCAAGCATTGGTAATTCAAAATGATTAAAACCGAATTAATTAACTGAGAAAATGAGATTTAAATTTATTGTTTTTATGATCATAGCGATTTCGACTAAAGCGCCTCTAGCGGAAGTCGGACAAACTTTGAATATTCTGAAGAATTGTTTGAAATTAAATTGCGACCCAAATTATACTCAATTAAGTTCAGAATATAAAAATTAGTTGATTATCTCTTGAAATATTATGATATTTATTTATTTTATTCGATTTCTTTTAGTTTTAGCTTTCGTGTTTTTAAAATAGGTTTAATACAATATTGTCTCTAAAATGAGCTACATTGTCATCTTATCCCTTCACTGAGAAAATAAGAGGGTGCGATTAACTTTTTTTCCTCATAACTTTAACACTTTTTGGATATAAAAATATATCAACATTTTTTAATGTTAATTTTACACCCTTTTAAGTGTAAAATTAATCCATAATACACCTAAAAGGCATAATATTTACACCGATTTCGGATCAATAATGCAGGGAAAAATTAACATTTCCGGAATGTTATTATAACTTTTTCGGATTTCTCTGTCAGTGTTCAAAATTAGAATTAACTAAACTAGATCAAAGAACCTTAGATTTTTCATACTTCAAATCCAAATATTAAAATTTACTGTTATTCATTGCATTTAAATTGAGTAGATTATCGACCTGAAACATGTATTTATACAAAAAATCCCCACGGAAGACAAAAGAAAAACTATGAAGCTTCTCGGTAGTATCATGTATTCCAGTGAGCACCATTCACTGTGATATTTTCTGAATAAATCACCTTATTTGCATAAAATTGATTGCTGTTTTCTTATTTTTATACAAAATCGGAATATTTTATAAAAGATGCGTATGCAAAAAGGGGAACAACCGGCAAAATATCACGGCGACTCGGCGACCAATTTTGTGGTTTGCATGACTCAGACTTGGCAAAAAATGTCTCCGAAATTGTGGAAAAATTCTAACAATTTCCCGAAAAACAGGCAATTAAATCATTTTAAAGTCTTATTAATGTCTTTCCGGAACACAGTAATTTGCCTCTTGATCTTATCTCAATAAACACTGATGGAACTCATTGAGCCAATCACTGGAGATTCCACGGAATTTAGAAGGAGTGGAAGGTTTTCTATACAATAATTCATTCTGAAGAATACATTCAAAGTTCTGAAATCCACCCACATGGGAGAGGTTTTCTTGGAAAAATCTCTGAATCAACTCACCCCGGAATCTCCCTTGCATGTGTCCACGTTGTTCTCTCCGCCGGCACAGAATTGATTGGGCGTCCACTTGAGACTGAGATAAACTCTCTGGCACCGGGAATTGTCCACCACGGGCAAGCTGACCTTCAGAAGATCATTGGATGTCGTCATGTTCTCCGTGGTGCCCCATCCCGTGGCCACGAGACGTCGCAGTTGCATTCTCTGAAGCTGCTGCGTGTACGGAAGACAAACTGGCTTGATGTTGTCCCTGTTGGTATCTGCTCGATCCCTCAGCCTAATCAGTCCAATGTCATTTGCGAATTTGGGCGTATTGTACTTTGGATGTGGCAATAGAAGATCTTTCAGGATCTCCTGAGTCGGTGGGGAGCAGATTGTTTCATCCCCGATTGTCTGACAGTCTTCATCGTAGCGCACATCGTATTCGCCCAGAACCACTGAATACACGTCAATCCCACTCCTCAGACGAGCGATACAGTGAGCAGCAGTGAGGACGTAGCGATCAGTGATCAGGGAACCTCCACATCTGAAGGAAAACCCATCAGAGTCTCTGTATCTGAGCAGAGCCATCCAGGGATACTCAAAGAGAGCAGTCTTCTCACCATAAGCTACTTTGTCGCCCAAAATTGGGCCACAAATTGTGCTGGGCAAGAGTGAGAGATTGGGATGGTTAGAGACATCCGTGGGTCCTGTCGGGACCTCATCGGATACTTCATTTGTAGTTGATCCTACTGAGGAAATTGGAGTAGAACCTGAAGATGGTCGGCGACAACAAACTGCGGCCTGAAAAGGCAACAGCCCAAGAAACAATTTTTTCTTAATATAGTCTTGTAGAATTCCCCAAGTAAGGCATTATAGAACAAAAATCTTTTTATTTGCTTATAAAGTTCTTGGTTCCTTCACTGAGATTACTATAAGTGGCGCACTCTTAAGGATCTTAAGAGCTTCTACAGGAATTTCAACAGAAATTTCTCACTTTAAGTCTTTTAAAAGTGCACTAAAAGGACTAAAAGACTTGTCTAATACTTGGTTTTATAAGGCAGCTATTTTGCTTCTTGGGAGATAATCTATTTTCTGGCCAATAACTTTCCAACTTAGGGCAAAATCACATTGACAGTAAAATGCTCGCCTCAGCCGCACCGTATTTCGTTGATTTACGCATTTTCATTGCTATTCTTACGCAAATTTTCAATTACGGTATTACCTTATGTCATACTCGGTGGCACTAGGTGAAAATAGTATAAAAAATTGAATAAATAAAACGAAAATGTGATAAACGGTAAGCAAAAAAAAAATATAGGATTTTTTTGCTAAAGTTTTTCGTACAGTTTTTTTGCTCACCGTTTATCGTATTTTCGTTTTATTTCTTCAATTTTCTTATATTATTTTCACCTAGTGCCACCGATTATGAGATAATGTAACACGGTAATTGAGAATTTGCGTAAAAATTACAATGAAAATGCGTAAATTAACGAAATACGGTGAGGGCTTTGACGGTGACGGTAAGCATTTTACTGTCCATATGTTTCTGATCTTAATCTGATACACAAATCATCTAAAAACCATCTTAAAGTCTGGAAAACTGAGTAAGGAAAAGTGGGGTACCTTTGGAATTTGGATTTTTCTCCTATTTTTAAATAAAATTGAGCCTTATCGTGATATGATTTAGCTGCACAAACTAAAAGATTGAGACTTGACTGACCGTTTTGTTTTATCATTAATATAGCAATATTTACTTTGCACTGTAATATACTCCTAATATGAATATTTAACTCAAGTCAAGACTCAAGTAGCGTTTTAAAAGCTCATTTACGCGTTTGCTGATTTTATTTATTTTTTTTTTTTAAGAAATAGAAATTAAGAATTCATCCTCATATGGTCTTATTTCTCCTAGATATACACTTCCCCATTGTTATCGCTTAATTCGATTAGAACTGAATTATTGTATTTTTTAAGATGTATAATAAGTTGATGAGACTAAGAACAAGGCAATTCTTTGACCTACCAGGTCCTTTACAATTAAGAAAGTTCATTAAACATTAAAAATAACAAATAAAAAGTAAAGACAAAAATTAATAGTTGCTTTTTTGATAAATTGTAGAAAAATCGTTGTTCTGTCAACGGTCAATGTGTCTTATTTCTCACTAAATAAAGTTGCAGAATTATTGATTAAAAACAACTATTTGTCAAGAACCCATTTTTGAACCAAATAATCTTAATTTCATTTACTTTTTTACTTGAAATTTTTAATAATTACTCTTTATTAAGATTCAACCGTTTTCCGGGTCAATGTTTTCTTGATAACTTAGAGGTCAAAAATTAACTAAGGTCAATAAAATTGTGATTAATAAAGTTCCTAGAATTGCAATGTTATACAGAAATAATTCAATAAAAAATACACAAAGAAATCTTTATTTTTTAATAGTACCAAATTTCTTTAATGTAAAAATCAATGATGATTCACGCTGCACGTTCTTAGACTCTGAACACGTCATCGAATGCTCCAGATCGCGCACGAGACTAACATTACATCTTCGCCTAAACAAAAGTTTACACTATCGACATTTAATCTTGTTGAAGTAACATTTATTCAGAGAAATAAAATCACGTGAATGAAAATTTAAAAAGAAATACCACACGCTTATCATTTAGCTACGTCATGAATACATTATTTATCGAAATGTTTTGGAGTTGTATACAATAAACGTATTTGGAAACAGGTATTATTGGACGCAATATCGTCTTAAAGCCATTCACCAAATTTATAAGATAAAATAAGAAAGTTTTGACCACATCGAATGTGTCAAGAGTGCAAGAAAAACGTGATAAAAAAATATTTGTCGTCATCATTGACCGCACAAAGTCTTTTTTTGGCATCACGTGCTACCAGAGACAGAAGATATTCCTGGCCCCTGGCATTTACCAAATGTTGTGCTTGATGGATGAAAATGTGGATCTACGCATCAATTACATTTGTGCTAATTGGATATCTTTTCTTAGAAATGAGAACAATGATAAAAGGCCAAAAAAACTGATGCTAATTTAAATAGAGTTATGCTTTTTGGGTACTTGATTGTTTTTTTTTTATCAATTTTGTAATATGAAAGACAAACAAATGGATGATCAAGCACTTACTCACGAAACCATAACTTGGACAAAAAATATCAAGCAATTTGTAATGAATGTAACCGCAATAAATAGCAATATTACAATTCATTTATAATACTTATACTTTTAAAACATTATTTTTTCGATAAGGGAAGACTTTCAGTCTTCGCACACACTCTGGTTTCGAACACTTCATGTTTTTTTCCCATAGGGTAAGATGGGGTAATTTGGAATGATATCTAATTTGGAACTTTGAGATTTGATAACAGTTTTAGATAGCAAAAGGAAAAAAAAACAACGAAGAAATCCTCTCGATTGTAAAGTCTTGTACTTCTTCGTGGTTTTCTTTATCTTTTTGGCCATTTGAAACAGTGAGGAAATCCTAAAATTCCAAAATAGACATGATTCCGAATTACCCCAACTTACCCTAATCCCTTACTGCATCAACCTAATTGCCATAGATAGGTCAAATTCAGTAAAGAAACATAGGAAAAACATATAAAGGTTTTAGAAGCCAAAATGTGTGCGAAGCCTGAAAAATCGTCGAAGTTTCAGCAGTTAGGGGAATGTAGGCATGGTTCGCACAGAGTGAACCTTCAAACGATGCGAATTTTTTCTTTGTTTGCAAAGAGCTGACCTACCATTTCTCATCTCATTTCATGAGCTTAATAATGATCTATCTTATGGCTAAGAAATGACGAACTAGCTCTTTGCAACCAAAGAGAAAATTTGCGTTGTTTGAAGGTTCACTCTGTTCGAACCATGCCAACATTCTCCTACAAATTTTGACCAAAAAATTGCACCTAGCTTTGTAATTAACTATTTTATCACATTGAATATTTCAATTCTGTTGTTTTCTCTGATTGGCTAGGCTAGACTTTTATATGCTTCGTTTCAAATGAGATAATGCTATGGCAATAAAAAATTTAATGGTCAATTAATATTCAATATCAATTAAATATTGATTAATTAACCAATAATTTATTTTTATTGCATTGAAAATATTTGTAAATAGAAATTAAATATTAAGAGAGCGGTAACATATTTAGCACAGGCATGTACTAAAAAGAAGTTAAATAAAAGTCTAATTTTCCATTAAATAGTGAACCAACAAAAAACTAATAAATATGAATTAGGAACAGGAGGTACTCATTAAAATTACACATTTAATGTCAAAAACGGTAACTTGAAAAAAAAAATAATTTATCACATGGTACTTTGCAAGTAAAGTTTTGTACTAAATATTTAAGATGATCAGAAAATTTAGTATTAGTCGAACATCTAAAAAATGAAGATGAATGATATGGTTTAAAATTTGTTACTGAATTGTTATTTAGCTTTTTTTTGGTTATAAATTTAGAAAAAATATCAGCGATGAAATATATATTTAGCACACGCATGTATTAAATCAATTTGTGATATAATTAGTTATATTAATGCAATTGAAGCGTCTTGCCTAGAGGAAATTGCCTTAATGATCACGGTAATCCCTACAAGTAATTATACACAAATCATTTGTTTCTCTCACTATTTTATTAACACATGCATGTGCTAAATTCATTTTCATTCCCTTTCCTTATTTATTTATTTATTTTAATGAAAGAATTTCAAAGAAAGTTAGACCTTTAGTACAAATCAAGTGAGATGTTTGAAATAACTTATTTTTATAACGATTTCATTTAGTACATCCATGTGCTAAATCGAGATCTCATCCAAAAAAAAAATTATACTTCATGTTTTAGAACAAGTAAATTGAAATTTAAACTATCTAAAACTAATCAAAAATTAAAAAGGGAAATTATTGTATAATATTTTTGGTTATTTTGTTTAATTATTTTTATAAAGCCTTGCTGCCTTGAAAATTCAAAAAAGGTCTTTAGATCATTTCAAATCCTGCCTTTCCCGTTTTTATGATAAATTTCTAGTGTTCTTTAATTCTACACAATTGTTTTCTTCACAGAAATGAATAAAAGTGATAAAAGTCATTGATTAAATTGATGCTGTTTAACAACATTCTTCGGATATTTTACAGAAGTCATTCAGCAAGTGATATTATCCAGAGAAAGATAAAAAAAAATATGTACATAAAACAGAAGAGTCATTACTATAGAAAATTTATGTCCTAGTTTTTTTTTTTGTAGACACTTTGGGGCTTAGTAAATAAAATAATTACTTTTTTCTGAATGTTCCTTCAAAACTCAACCCAAAATACACGAATTACTTCTTTAATTACATATTGTGAACACACTTAAGCCAAACAAACAGTCTTGAATTTCAATATTGACTATCTCATTCAGAAGCAAATAAAGCAAATAAAATAATTTGAAGAGTTCTTCAAACAGAAGCATCTCTTCAAATTAATAATGTCAATGGAAGTTCAGTTTGTTGCAAAAATAAATGCATAACTGAGGGAACAAAAGTTCATTAACTTTTCTCAGTCCTTTTGACCACGATAAACTTTCTTATTCGCATTCTTGCTATTTATAGAATATGGGAAATTTTCCAGCTTCCAGATTAGAGGCAGAAGTTGGTTTTTCCCACATGAAACAGGAAAAACTCTTTTAAAACTGTCTTAAATCTTTGTGGCACTACAAAAAAAACTCATAGTTCATTTTCTTGGAAGTCAATGGAAAGAATAAATATTGTCAAGTGCCGATGAAAAAAATGCCACTTCAATGGATTTTATTAAATATCGAGAGAGGAGATGGAAAAAACTGTAATCGCGATGTGAG
Source organism: Phlebotomus papatasi (assembly GCF_024763615.1). Classification (NCBI taxonomy): domain Eukaryota; kingdom Metazoa; phylum Arthropoda; class Insecta; order Diptera; family Psychodidae; genus Phlebotomus; species Phlebotomus papatasi. The sequence goes on from NC_077222.1 coordinate 20,392,096, forward strand.
AAATGTGGCCAACCTTGAGCCATCTTCACTTTACGCATTTTTAACTGCGAGGGATTCTCTCATAATCAGGGCCCATTTATAGCTATGTAATACAATTTTGAACTTGGAATACAACGTAGAAATTGTATTACATCGTAGAAGTTGGAATACATCGTAGAAATTGTATTACATATTTGAAGTTGGAATATCATCATCATCATCAATCATCATCATCATTTCAACCACTTATCACTATTGGGGGGCGGGGAAGTTGGAATCCAACGTAGAAATTGTAATACAATTTTGAAGTTGGAATACAACGTAGAAATTGTATTACAATTTTGAACTTGGAATACAACGTAGAAATTGTATTACATCGTAGAAGTTGGAATACAACTTTCAAAATATCATGTCAGTGGATTTCCTATCTCCTCTCTAGGAAATCCCAGATCCTCTGGGATTTTCTTGCATATTATGCCCAAGACTCTTCAGATACCTTCCGTGGTCAGAGGATTTCTGGAGCTTCCTCCAAGAAATCCCAGATCTATTGGGATTTTCTTGCATATTATGCCCAAGACTCTTCAGATACCTTCCGTGGTCAGAGGATTTCTGGAGCTTCCTCCAAGAAATCCCAGATCTTTTGGGATTTTCTTGCATATTATGCCCAAGACTCTTCAGATACCTTCCGTGGTCAGAGAATTTCTGGAGCTTCCTCCAAGAAATCCTAGATCTTTTGGGATTTTCTTGCATATTATGCCCAAGACTCTTCAGATACCTTCCGTGGTCAGAGGATTTCTGGAGCTTCCTCCAAGAAATCCTAGATCTTTTGGGATTTTCTTGCATATTATGCCCAAGACTCTTCAGATACCTTCCGTGGTCAGAGGATTTCTGGAGCTTCCTCCAAGAAATCCTAAATCTTTTGGGATTTTCTTGCATATTATGCCCAAGACTCTTCAGATACCTTCCGTGGTCAGAGGATTTCTGGAGCTTCCTCCAAGAAATCCTAGATCTTTTGGGATTTTCTTGCATATTATGCCCAAGACTCTTCAGATACCTTCCGTGGTCAGAGAATTTCTGGAGCTTCCTCCAAGAAATCCCAGATCTTTTGGGATTTTCTTGCATATTATGCCCAAGACTCTTCAGATACCTTCCGTGGTCAGAGGATTTCTGGAGCTTCCTCCAAGAAATCCTAGATCTTTTGGGATTTTCTTGCATATTATGCCCAAGACTCTTCAGATACCTTCCGTGGTCAGAGGATTTCTGGAGCTTCCTCCAAGAAATCCTAGATCTTTTGGGATTTTCTTGCATATTATGCCCAAGACTCTTCAGATACCTTCCGTGGTCAGAGGATTTCTGGAGCTTCCTCCAAGAAATCCTAGATCTTTTGGGATTTTCTTGCATATTATGCCCAAGACTATTCAGATACCTTCCGTGGTCAGAGGATTTCTGGAGCTTCCTCCAAGAAATCCTAGATCTTTTGGGATTTTCTTGCATATTATGCCCAAGACTCTTCAGATACCTTCCGTGGTCAGAGAATTTTTGGAGCTTCCTCCAAGAAATCCCAGATCTTTTGGGATTTTCTTGCATATTATGCCCAAGACTCTTCAGATACCTTCCGTGGTCAGAGGATTTCTGGAGCTTCCTCCAAGAAATCCTAGATCTTTTGGGATTTTCTTGCATATTATGCCCAAGACTCTTCAGATACCTTCCGTGGTCAGAGGATTTCTGGAGCTTCCTCCAAGAAATCCCAGATCTTTTGGGATTTTCTTGCATATTATGCCCAAGACTCTTCAGATACCTTCCGTGGTCAGAGGATTTCTGGAGCTTCCTCCAAGAAATCCTAGATCTTTTGGGATTTTCTTGCATATTATGCCCAAGACTCTTCAGATACCTTCCGTGGTCAGAGGATTTCTGGAGCTTCCTCCAAGAAATCCTAGATCTTTTGGGATTTTCTTGCATATTATGCCCAAGACTCTTCAGATACCTTCCGTGGTCAGAGGATTTCTGGAGCCTCCTCCAAGAAATCCTAGATCTTTTGGGATTTTCTTGCATATTATGCCCAAGACTCTTCAGATACCTTCCGTGGTCAGAGGATTTCTGGAGCTTCCTCCAAGAAATCCCAGATCTTTTGGGATTTTCTTGCATATTATGCCCAAGACTCTTCAGATACCTTCCGTGGTCAGAGGATTTCTGGAGCTTCCTCCAAGAAATCCCAGATCTTTTGGGATTTTCTTGCATATTATGCCCAAGACTCTTCAGATACCTTCCGTGGTCAGAGGATTTCTGGAGCTTTCTCCAGGAAATCCCAGATCTTTTGGGATTTTCTTGCATATTATGCCCAAAACTCTTCAGATACCTTCCGTAGTCAGAGGATTCCTGGAGCTTCCTCCAGGAAATCCCAGATCTTTTGGGATTTTCTTGCATATTATGCCCAAGACTCTTCAGATACCTTCTGTGGTCAGAGGATTCCTGGAGCTTCCTCCAGGAAATACCAGATCTTTTCGGATTTTCTTGCATAGTATGACCAAGACTCTTCAGATACCTTCTGTGGTCAGAGGATTCCTGGAGATTTCTCCAGTAAATCCCAGTCTTCCGTGATTTTCTTGCATATTATGCCCGAGACTCTTCAGATCCCTTCTGTGGTCAGAGGATTTCTGGAGTTTCCTCCAGCAAATCCCAGATCTTCTGGGATTTTCTTGCATATTATGCCCAAGACTCTTCAGATACCTTCCGTGGTCAGAGGATTCCTGGAGCTTCCTACAGAAATCCCAGATATTTTGGGATTGCTTTTCTCTTCCAATTTTACTCATTTCCAAGTGAAATTTTGCACATCTCAAGCTTGAAGGAGGCTCTAAACAGATGTGAAGTTTGAGGTCCCTATCTCTCATAGTTTCCGAGATAATCGACTTTAAAGATTTTCTGACACTTGTATGCATTTCTCGCCCAATTTTCCTCATTTCCAAGTGAAATTTTGCACATCTCAAGCTTGAAGGAGGCTCTAAACAGATGTAAAGTTTAAGGTCCCTATCTCTCATAGTTTCCGAGATAATCGACTTTAAAGATTTTCTGACACTTGTATGCATTTCGCGCCCAATTTTCCTCATTTCCAAGTGAAATTTTGCACATCTCAAGCTTGAAGGAGGCTCTAAACAGATGTAAAGTTTGAGGTCCCTATCTCTCATAGTTTCCGAGATAATCGACTTTATCGACTTTAAAGATTTTTAAGTGAAATTTCACTTGAAAATTAAGAAAATTGGACGAGAAATGCATAAAAGTGTCTGAAAATCTTTAAAGTCGATTATCTCGGAAACTATGAGAGATAGAGGCCTCAAACTTTACATCTGTTTAGAGCCTCTTTCAAGCTTGAGATGTGCAAAATTTCACTTGAAAATGAAGAAAATTGGACGAGAAATGCATAAAAGTGTCTGAAAATCTTTAAAGTCGATTATCTCGGAAACTATGAGAGATAGAGGACCTTAAACTTTACATCCATTTAGAGCCTCTTTCAAGCTTGATATGTGCAAAATTTCACTTGAAAATTAAGAAAATTGGACGAGAAATGCATAAAAGTGTCTGAAAATCTTTAAAGTCGATTATCTCGGAAACTATGAGAGATAGGGCCTCAAACTTTACATCCATTTAGAGCCTCTTTCAGGCTTGATATGTGCAAAATTTCACTTGGAAAATGAGGAAAATTGGACGAGAAATGCATAAAAGTGTCTGAAAATCTTTAAAGTCGATTATCTCGGAAACTATGAGAGATAGAGGATCTCAAACTTTACATCCATTTAGAGCCTCTTTCAAGCTTGAGATGTGCAAAATTTCACTTGGAAATGAGGAAAATTGGGCGAGAAATGCATGCAAGTGTCTGGAAATCTTTAAAGTCGATTATCTCGGAAACTATGAGAGATAGGGACCTCAAACTTTACATCTATTTAGAGCCTCTTTCAAGCTTGAGATGTGCAAAATTTCACTTGGAAATGAGGAAAATTGGGCGAGAAATGCATACAAGTGTCAGAAAATCTTTAAAATTCATTATCTCGGAAACTATGAGAGATATGGACCTCAAACTTTGCATATGTTTAGAGCCTCCTTCAAGCTTGAGATGTGCAAAATTTCACTTGGAAATGAGGAAAATTGGAAGAGAAATGCATACAAGTGTCAGAAAATCTTTAAAGTCGATTATCTCGGAAACTATGAGAGATAGGGACCTTAAACTTTACATCTGTTTAGAGCCTCCTTCAAGCTTGAGATGTGCAAAATTTCACTTGGAAATGAGGAAAATTGGGCGACAAATGCATACAAGTGTCAGAAAATCTTTAAAGTCGATTATCTCGGAAACTATGAGAGATAGGGACCTCAAACTTTACATCTATTTAGAGCCTCCTTCAAGCTTGAGATGTGCAAAATTTCTCTTGGAAATGAGGAAAATTGGAAGAGAAATGCATACAAGTGTCAGAAAATCTTTAAAGTCGATTATCTCGGAAACTATGAGAGATAGGGACCTCAAACTTTACATCTATTTAGAGCCTCCTTCAAGCTTGAGATGTGCAAAATTTCACTTAGAAATGAGGAAAATTGGAAGAGAAATGCATACAAGTGTCAGAAAATCTTTAAAGTCGATTATCTCGGAAACTATGAGAGATAGGGATCTCAAACTTTACATCTGTTTAGAGCCTCCTTCAAGCTTGAGATGTGCAAAATTTCACTTGGAAATGAGGAAAATTGGGCGAGAAATGCATACAAGTGTCAGAAAATCTTTAAAATTCATTATCTCGGAAACTATGAGAGATATGGACCTCAAACTTTGCATATGTTTAGAGCCTCCTTCAAGCTTGAGATGTGCAAAATTTCACTTGGAAATGAGGAAAATTGGAAGAGAAATGCATAAAATAAATGCATCTGGGAAAGAAGATCTGGGATTTCCTGGAGGAAGCTCCAGGAATCCTCTGACCACAGAAGGTATCTGAAGAGTCTTGGGCATAATATGCAAGAAAACCCAAAAGATCTGGTATTTCCTAGAGGAAGCTCCAGGAATCCTCTGACCACAGAAGGTATCTGAAGAGTCTTGGGCATAATATGCAAGAAAATCCCAAAAGATCTGGGATTTCCTGGAGGAAGCTCCAGGAATCCTCTGACCACAGAAGGTATCTGAAGAGTCTTGGGCATGATATGCAAGAAAATCCCAAAAGATCTGGGATTTCCTGGAGGAAGCTCCAGGAATCCTCTGACTACGGAAGGTATCTGAAGAATCTTGGGCATAATATGCAAGAAAATCCCAAAAGATCTGGGATTTCCTGGAGGATGCTCCAGGAATCCTCTGACCACAGAAGGTATCTGAAGAGTCTTGGGCATAATATGCAAGAAAACCCAAAAGATCTGGGATTTCCTGGAGGAAGCTCCAGGAATCCTCTGACCACGGAAGGTATCTGAAGAGTCTTGGGCATGATATGCAAGAAAATCCCAAAAGATCTGGGATTTCCTGGAGGAAGCTCCAGGAATCCTCTGACCAAGGAAGGTATCTGAAGAATCTTGGGCATAATATGCAAGAAAATCCCAAAAGGTCTGGGATTTCCTGGAGGATGCTCCAGGAATCCTCTGACCACGGAAGGTATCTGCAGAGTCTCGGGCATAATATGCAAGAAAATCCCAAAAGATCTGGGATTTCCTGGAGGAAGATCCAGGAATCCTCTGACCACAGAAGGTATCTGAAGAGTCTTGGGCATAATATGCAAGAAAATCCCAAAAGATCTGGTATTTCCTGGAGGAAGCTCCAGGAATCCTCTGACCACAGAAGGTCTCTGAAGAGTCTTGAGCATAATATGCAAGAAAATCCCAAAAGATCTGGGATTTCCTGGAGAAAGCTCCAGGAATCCTCTGACCACGGAAGGTATCTGAAGAGTCTTGGGCATAATATGCAAGAAAATCGCAAAAGATCTGGGATTTCTTGGAGGAAGCTCCAGAAATCCTCTGACCACGGAAGGTATCTGAAGAGTCTTGGGCATAATATGCAAGAAAATCCCAAAAGATCTAGGATTTCCTGGAGAAAGCTCCAGGAATCCTCTGACCACAGAAGGTATCTGAAGAGTCTTGGGCATAATATGCAAGAAAATCCGAAAAGATCTGGGATTTCTTGGAGAAAGCTCCAGAAATCCTCTGACCACGGAAGGTATCTGAAGAGTCTTGGGGATAATATGCAAGAAAATCCCAAAAGATCTGGGATTTCCTGGAGAAAGCTCCAGGAATCCTCTGACCACAGAAGGTATCTGAAGAGTCTTGGGCATAATATGCAAGAAAATCCCAAAAGATCTGGGATTTCCTGGAGAAAGCTCCAGGAATCCTCTGACCACAGAAGGTATCTGAAGAGTCTTGGGCATAATATGCAAGAAAATCCCAAAAGATCTGGGATTTCTTGGAGGAAGCTCCAGAAATCCTCTGACCACGGAAGGTATCTGAAGAGTCTTGGGCATAATATGCAAGAAAATCCCAAAAGATCTGGGATTTCCTGGAGAAAGCTACAGGAATTCTCTGACCACAGAAGGTATCTGAAGAGTCTTGGGCATAATATGCAAGAAAATCCCAAAAGATCTGGGATTTCTTGGAGGAAGCTCCAGGAATCCTCTGACCACAGAAGGTATCTGAAGAGTCTTGGGCATAATATGCAAGAAAATCCCAAAAGATCTGGGATTTCCTGGAGGATGCTCCAGAAATCCTCTGACCACAGAAGGTATCTGAAGAGTCTTGGGCATAATATGCAAGAAAATCCCAAAAGATCTGGGATTTCTTGGAGGAAGCTCCAGAAATCCTCTGACCACGGAAGGTATCTGAAGAGTCTTGGGCATAATATGCAAGAAAATCCCAAAAGATCTAGGATTTCTTGGAGGATGCTCCAGAAATCCTCTGACCACGGAAGGTATCTGAAGAGTCTTGGGCATAATATGCAAGAAAATCCCAAAAGATCTGGGATTTCTTGGAGGAAGCTCCAGAAATCCTCTGACCACGGAAGGTATCTGAAGAGTCTTGGGCATAATATGCAAGAAAATCCCAAAAGATCTGGGATTTCTTGGAGAAAGCTCCAGGAATCCTCTGACCACGGAAGGTATCTGAAGAGTCTTGGGCATAATATGCAAGAAAATCCCAAAAGATCTAGGATTTCTTGGAGGAAGCTCCAGAAATTCTCTGACCACGGAAGGTATCTGAAGAGTCTTGGGCATAATATGCAAGAAAATCCCAAAAGATCTGGGATTTCTTGGAGGAAGCTCCAGAAATCCTCTGACCACGGAAGGTATCTGAAGAGTCTTGGGCATAATATGCAAGAAAATCCCAGAGGATCTGGGATTTCCTAGAGAGGAGATAGGGAATCCACTGACATGATATTTTGAAAGTTGTATTCCGACTTCTACGATGTAATACAATTTCTACGTTGTATTCCAAGTTCAAAATTGTAATACAATTTCTACGTTGTATTCCAACTTCAAAATTGTATTACAATTTCTACGTTGGATTCCAACTTCCCCGCCCCCCAATAGTGATAAGTGGTTGAAATGATGATGATGATTGATGATGATGATGATATTCCAACTTCAAATATGTAATACAATTTCTACGATGTATTCCAACTTCTACGATGTAATACAATTTCTACGTTGTATTCCAAGTTCAAAATTGTAATACAATTTCTACGTTGTATTCCAACTTCAAAATTGTATTACAATTTCTACGTTGGATTCCAACTTCCCCGCCCCCCCAATAGTGATAAGTGGTTGAAATGATGATGATGATTGATGATGATGATGATATTCCAACTTCAAAGATGTAATACAATTTCTACGATGTATTCCAACTTCTACGATGTAATACAATTTCTACGTTGTATTCCAAGTTCAAAATTGTATTACATAGCTATAAATGGGTACTCACAGCTACAGTGATGCTGCGATATACAGCTGATCATATTCGATCCAGCTTATGTTTACAGGGGAAGTTGTGTTGAACCGGCCGAGATCGGTATAGTCAACCGTATAATATTTAAAAAATAGTAGACTTCCAACTTTCTTTTAAAGAATTTTTGATAAGTTCCAAACCTTTTTGAGAACGTTCCAAAACGGTCATACTTCAAAATCGAACGAGCCATATTCGAACTACGATATTATAAACTTTACTTTTTAGATGGTAAAGCTATATCCTAGATAGGCTTACAAAGAGGTACCCTTTATACTTTTTAATTCCCATATACATTTTACAAGTTTTTTGGGCGAGCATTTTGTCCACACAGAAAAAAAAAACTATTTTGTAAAAATGTTCGTAAATGTTTGTGAATTCCTATGGGGGGAGTTACAAAATGCTCGTGAATCGTATAACCCACAAACAAGTTCGTAAATGTTTGTACTTTTGTCACAAACATTGTTAGTAACATGATGACTTGACGAACATTTTTGTACTTTTACAAACATTTGTTCGTAAATGTTCGTAAACACACAAAAAATGTTCGTAAAATTTCGTCATTTGTTCGTAAATTTTTGTGTGTTTGGCAAAAATTTACGAACAAATACGAACAAATGACGACATTTTACGAACATTTTTTTGTGTGTTTACTAACATTTACGAACAAATGTTTGTAGAAGTACAAAGAATGTTCGTCAAAGATCATTTTACGAACAATGTTTGTGAAAAAAATACAAACTTTTACGAACTTGTTTGTGGGTTATACAATTCACGAGCATTTCGTAACTCCTCTATAGGATTTCACAAACATTCACGAACAAATGACAAAATTTTCGCTTTATTTGGAGCAAAATTAACTAAATAATGAAACTGTGGTATACAAAATTAATAAATATAATAATTTAGTACTGTATTTATCATGAAAACAGTGACGTTTCCATTTGGAGTAGCGAAAAATTTCCATTTAGAGCAGGTTTTGAATTAGCTTAATTTACGCTATCACCAGTAATTCCTTAAGTTCGCTTCGGATTAGGGAATAAACGAAATTTTAGTAGCAAATTCGATTTCGAGTTGGTGGAGTTTCTTTGTAAGTGTAAAAAGCACTGGCTTTGTAACGTAAAGTTCGTAAAGTTCCTAGACTCAATTCTAACTTGAAATCCAAGTGTGGAAAAAATGTGAACAATTCAGGATATAATGTCCTTAAGGCGAGCTTCGTGTTTTAAGTTCAATCCAAAATTAAAAATCTCGGTGTTTCTAGCCAGATAAACTTTCAATATTGTATCCTGTTTTCTTGATTGGGTCTTGGTCAGTCTTTTATTTAGGATTAGATTGGAATTTTATCTGATTCTGAGAAAACAGTTAAGTACTCTATTTTGTTCATCAAATGAACATTCTGTCCTGAAGAAATAAAGTTAAATAGTTCACTGCTTACTGAGTAACACAACTGAATAAATCATATCACTATCCATTAGTAGGCCGATTCTGTAATCGTATGATATTATCATATGACAAATTTAAATTTTCTTATATCGTAAATTTAAAAATGCCATTCATATTAATTACTCAGAACTTTATAAAGCTTCTTGTAATGGCCATTCGGTGCTCACTGGCCTACAATGTTCTTCTGCTCTCGAATTTACTACGCAAATTTGACGGGATCGGGAATCTTTGTTTTTTTCCATTTTGTTTCTTACACTTTTGTTTTCCCCAGTTTGTCTTTGGAATCTTTGCCTTAGGTAATTTTTGTTTTTTGGAAACTTTGACTTTGGAAATCTTGTCTTTCATACATTTTGTACAAGTATCGAAAATTTTGTCTGTCATACAGAAAATTTCCCTTTGCCCTAAAGGACGAAACCAAAAACTTTCCAAAACACAGGAAATTTCCCTTTGTCCCAAATGACGAAACCAAAAACTACCCAAAAGATAATTTCCCTTTGCCCCAAAGGACGAAAATAAAAACTTCCCAAAACACTGTTGTAATTTCATTATTTAGTAAAATGTACTTGTTTAAAATATATGAAAGACAAGATTTCCAAAGATAAAGTTTCCAAAAAACAAAGATTACCGAAGACAAAGATTCCAAGGACAAACTGGAAAAAACAAAAGTGTAAAAAACAAAATAGAAAAAACAAAGATTCCGCAAACTAATTTTGACATATGACGTTGTCATATTATTACAGAATATTCTGTTCATATGGGGATCGATGACAGTTTTTCAGACTGGATGAAATTCTTCAAAGAAATAAAATTAAGAGAGAGGGTTCGTGGTGCAATCGGTAAGAGCGTGCGGCTCTTGAACGGTGTGATCATCGGCTCGACTGTCACTGTTGTGAGTTCGAGTCTCGCCCGGTGCAAACGATTTGAGTAATTCTATCAACGATGAACTAGCGCAATTGACTTTAGAGGGATGTCTCCGGTGATTGCCAGTGAAAATGTGAGTCACCCTAAGATGAAAACACTTTTTTGCAGGGGTCCATCAAGGCTAATAAAAAGTGAAGCTATTTTTCACTTTTCCTTGTAAAAATTTTGCAGATATTGCACCGCGACTTAAACAAATTTGCTCGTAGTTTTTGTATTATTTCGGCGAGCATTATGAAATATGTATTTTTAGATAGATTTTAGTGCACGATTTCGAAATATATCAGTCTGATAAGTCAATTCTCTTTAGGAAAAAACTTGCCAATAGTCTTCAGTGCCACTATGCAAAAACGTATGGAAAAATGAAATGTTGAGAGGCCCCTGCTTTTTTGGTTTTGCCCAGAGCTTTCGATCCTGATGGGGATCTTCTTCAGTGGCTGGAAAGCTCTGGGCAAAACCAAAAAATTGTTTTCATCTTAGGGTGACTAACATTTCACTGGCAATTACCGGAGACATCCCTCTAAAGATTTAAGTCATTTTTCACGAAACACTGTAAACCGAATAATACATTTGTAAACTAAACAATGTACAAAATGGCAGAAATAGTCCAGTACATCAAAATAAATATAAATAAGATAAAAATAGTAAATTAAGAAGAGGTTTTCAAATTCAAGAATCACAGCTCTCACAAGCTAACCCAAGCCTATCACTGATTTTATTATCTCCGGCCTCTTCGGTCGTCTGGGTAGGATTGTAATGAATTGTAATGACAGACTTACCTCGCCACTGGGATGGAAACACTGGAGTCTCTGAAGGTAGCTCACGATATTTGGTGGCAGCGGTCTTGGAGCGTTATTGAAGATTCCCAAAATTGCTGGACACTGCTTAACAGGTGTACAAGTGGCTTGAAACCCTTCTGGCGTGGTGCAAATTACACTTTCTACAATTTAGGAAGAAGACAATACCAAAAAATAATCCTCTTGAATAGAAGACACACTCCAAAATATTAGAAATCGTAAAATTTGGATGGAAAAAAAAGTGCGAGAGACACAATATGAAACCAGTTTGGACTTCTTCACAAATTAAGTTGAACCAGTCTCCCTCAGGGAGGACGAGAAAAAAAAGTATTAACACTTAATAAATCACACTTACGGGAGTGACTTTGGTGAATAGTGGCAGAGATAAAAGCGAGAACAGTGAATTTTAGCAACATTTTCGCGCACTTTTCTTTCAAGAAATAATAACTTTAAAAAAAAATTGCGATTGAATCTCACGACGATTGCGAGTCTACTGACAACTTCGGACGCTGGACAACGAAATGATTCAATCCCGAAGAGACGGGCTTACTTTTAAGCTCGTTGGCAGTCTCGGTGGGGATTAGCCGACTGTCCACAGTTTGAGAGAGACAAACAGAGTGTTGCTGACTGATCCAAACCTGGAAGAGAGATGCTACTGGAAAGAGATTAATAGACATCTCACCATCGTGCGTGGGTAATTCCCAGATTCGCGAAAGAATCAGCCGTTGGAGTGCATCAACAATTCTTCATTTTTTGCTCCTGTGCATATCTTTAACTCTCTCCAGGGGAAATTCCCGTTCAGAACTCTCGACACAGACTTTTTTTTCACATTTCAGCAAACACTTCCACACCTCTTTTTCTTGTACATTTAATCGAGGAAAACACACAAAAAGTTTAATAACAAAAACACACCTTCACTTACACTTGCAGTTTATCAATTAACCCAGGAGATTCCCAATCGATCAAAATGATCATAAAAAGATTCCTTCTTAATTTTTCTTCATTTATTTCTTCTTCTCTTCATCATGATCTCCAGTAATAAATTATGCGCCTTTTTAGTGGACTTTCTTCATCATATTTTTCTCAAAAATATTTTTTGAAAAAAAAATTGTATCATTAAAAATCAATTGTAGTCTCTTATGGTAATAAAAACCAATAAGTATTCCAAAGAGAGATCATCTATCATCTAAAAATGAAATTAAAAACATTCAACTAATTCTACACGTTAACTTATTGATTTCCCGCCAATTAATCTCCTAATGGGCCACGCACAATTGCTTTTATTTTGAAAAAATGCATTTGAAAGTTACTGTGAGAGCGAGATGGCTATTGATTGTGATGGCAACCGGAATCGCACAGTGGGGTCACGGGTTTGAATCCCACTCAAATCACATTTTTTTTTTCTATTTTTTCCGAAATATTCGGAAATATTTTTTTCAGTTTACGAGGAAGTCAATAGAATTGATACTTTTTTACTAAAAAAAAACATGACAGAAAAAACAAGTTTTCCTCAAAGTCTTCAGGAAAATCTCACCAATCGATAAGACCACCGGTAGTGCAGTGCGCAAACGAATGGACTCGCACTGTAAAATCACGGGTTTGAATCCCACTCGAGGCACATTTTTTCTATTTTTTCCGAAATATTCGAAATACACTTTTTTCAGTTTAATAGGAAATCAATAGAATTGATACTTTTTTTTATAAAACAAAAACATGACAGAAAAAAACACGTTTTCCTCAAAGTCTTCAGGTAAATCTGACTAATCGATAAGACCACCGGTAGTGCAGTGCGCAAACGAATGGACTCGCACTGCAAAATCACGGGTTTGAATCCCACTCGAGTCACATTTTTTCTATTTTTTTTTTCGAAATATTCGGAATACACTTTTTTCAGTTTAAGCGGAAATCAATAGAATTGATACTTTTTATAAAAAAAAAACATGACAGAAAAACATGTTTTCCTCAAAGTCTTCAGGAAAATCTCACTAATCGATAAGACCACCGGTAGTGCAGTGCGCAAACGAATGGACTCGCACTGTAAAATCACAGGTTTGAATCCCACTCGAGTCACATTTTTTCTCTTTTTTTTTGTAGAAATGTTCGGAATACACCTTTTTCAGTTTAAGAGGAAATCAATTGAATTGATAATTTTTTTATAAAAAAAAACATGACAGAAAAAACACGTTTTCCTCAAAGTCTTCAGGAAAATCTCACTAATCGATAAGACCATCGGTAGTGCAGTGCGCAAACGAATGGACTCGCACTGTAAAATCACGGGTTTGAATCCCACTCAAATCACATTTTTTCAATTTTTTTTTTCGAAATATTCGGAATACACTTTTTTCAGTTTAAGCGGAAATCAATAGAATTGATACTTTTTTATAAAAAAAAACATGACAGAAAAAACATGTTTTCCTCAAAGTCTTCAGGAAAATCTCACTAATCGATAAGACCACCGGTAGTGCAGTGCGCAAACGAATGGACTCGCACTGTAAAATCACGGGTTTGAATCCCACTCGAGTCACATTTTTTCTCTTTTTTTCACTTTTAATTTAATTTATTTTAATAAAAGTCAATATTGTAGTACCGAAAAATTTCTCCATCCGCTTTCCTCAGGCTTTGATTGCCTTGAGTTAGTGTAAAAAAAACAAAACACTAAATAATGATGCGAAATGGTTTGATCGTGCATCACTGATGATAACCTCCGCTCATCTTAATCGCTGCCCAAGCATCATTTATAGTGAGTTAACGAGATCTTATTTATCATAAATTATTATTCAATTTATCATAAATTGTTCTTCACGTGGTTATTTATGCCGGTTCAAATCTCGGTAGTTGCCAATAAGTTTTTTTTTACATTTTCATTAAAGGGGCACTCAATGGATAAAGTGGTAGAGCACTTGCTCTATGATGCAAGTGTCCCGAGTTCGAATCCTCATTAGGTCATCGGAAATTTTTCTGCCGTTAAAGGTGTTCGAATTGCAGTGAGCTTCACTGCACTTGATTTTAAGCGGCATGGACTTAATAATCCCGTATAAAAAAAATAATAATAAGGTATGTTCCGAACTCCCCTTGGGGAAAGGCCTAGTTTGGCCTAGGTCCTCTATCGAATGTTGTGTCAGCATTATTATTATTATTATAGTAATACTTTTATTAAAGCCGCAATGTTGTAACGTTAGAAATATTTTCCTTTTAGTCCTTATTACCCATTTTAGCTTATATTTGGCACACTTACGTATACATGGTGACAATTCAATTTTCAATAAAAATTGAACATTGACGTAGAAAGCGAAAAACATGAAAATAGACACAATATTGTTCGGAAAGCTCAAAGACAAAACGATTATAGATAGTAATTTTAGGTATTCCAGAGATTATTAGAACGAATCAAATTATCATAGTCAAGAACTTTATATTATGAACACTAGTTTCTTCCCAAAGGTTAACCCCATGTAGATATTTTAATTGCTATTATAAATATCTCTAGAAGCGGTGCCGATTCCTCGTAAGATCGTTCCTAGTGGTCGATAACGACTTAGGATTAGTGAATATTATGCAGATCATGTCGGATCGCAGTAAGGATAAGACGTGTTAGGAGAAACGCTAAAGGTTCTAGTCAACCAAAGCTCTTATTCTAACTAAATATTCTAGAAGGAAATTTCGCATATACGCAAAAGTATTCGAATACCAAATTACTAATAAATTGGCGGACTGCAAAATATAAGGCAGTATGTGCACTTTTTGGGCTTGTATCAGACAGTGAATTTTATCTCAGCCGAAGTATATCTCTTAATGGTAAAACTCGTTTTGCACCAACCTAATTTGTTTTAGATAATTTATTGAAAGCAATATTTGCGTAAAAAATTCTCTTGACTATCTTCAAAGAAAAAAAAATCTTTAAAAAAAACGGATTTTATCGGTCTTGAACCCTAGTCCTTTCAGTCTAAAAACAAGCACTTTTCGTTTTCTCGTACAAACCCATAGGAAACACAGTTTAAGCCAAATAAAATATCCTTAAAATTACTCATATTTCATGGCTTATTCAGGTGGAAATTTCGTTACGATACGCCAATATCCCTTATTATTTCTTTATGTTTTTTAAATTAAAAGTTGAAAGTCTTAAAACCGCAAAATTCTTTACCGATTTTGACGAGATTTCCTGAGTTTTGCAGAGTATTGGACTTTCTAATTAAAACATTATACATTTCATCCTGATAAATCAATCAATTTTAGAATGTTTCAAGAATTCTGCAAAATTTTCTTTGCTATTGCATTGGATAAATGTGCTCTATCTCTTTCTCTCATTAACTGTGCATTTAACTGAATGAGATCGATTCCTGTGCCATACATTTTTTTAAAAATATTTTTTGCAATCATAAAGCAAGTTTTCAAATTTTCTTTTCACTCTCTCTAAACCCTAAATTTCATGTTTGAAAAACAAAAGCAATTGTGCGATGGGCTTAATTTAATTTTTAACATTTTTCCTCTCTACTGCATTTTATTTTATCTACGAAAAATCGCCAAAAAATGTTGTAAGCAACTTTCAATGTTCCAAAAAATGCCTCCTTTGCCGAACATCTCAAATCTCCATCTCATTAAGCATAGAAAAATTTTGATGTGAGTATAAAATTAACCGCCTCATCATCTGCCCATTTCTCATCCAATTACTAGTACAAATATTATTGTTATACAATTATTGTCGTTATACGAATTTTATGCAATCTTTCCATTCTCTGCACATCTTTTTTTTTCTTTTCATTCTATTCTATGTCAAATGCCATTTTGAAAATTTTTATTTTTAAAAATCGGTAGAAAAAGTTCAATTCTCAGCAGTACAAAGGGAGAGGTATTCATTGATATTCCCGGAATTACACTTTGGAATAATATGTTGAGGTTTTTAAAATCTACTTTTTCTGGTATCAAAAAAAAATAAGAAAGGTAAAAACTTGTAAGAAGCTTTGAGATGTGTGAAAAATCTTTTACTATTTTTAATATTAGTTTTTTTTGTACGTGTTATTCATTTCAAATTGAAATGACACGCTTGAATAACAAGGTAATATTTTTGCTTTTTTTATTCATAAGAAGAAATTTACTTTTTCTCTGATATTATTGAAAGCAGTTTGAAGAAGTCTTCAGTTTATTCACAGTTACAGTGGCTGACAGAAATGTAGAAACAATTGCTATTGTTTTGTAACCTTGTTTCGGAACGGAAAAAAAATTTCCGCCACATTTCCCTTTTTGAAATTTATTTGTTTTATAATATTATCAATTAAATTGTAAAACTTCACTTATGACAAGAAGTTATATGACCATTTAAGAATTTTCCACAAAGTAAAACCTGAAAAAAATAACTGCAATATTTAAGCCACGCCCCTATAAGAAAACGATATTTAGTCAATAATTGAATACTGTAAAAATATAATTTTCAGAGTAATTGCATTGCAAACTAATGTTAAATCAATTAAGCAACAGAATAAAGAGGTATAAATTTTCCAGTTCGCTTTCACAAAAAAAAACAGAAACAAAGGATATTAAATTCCGAGATTAGATTATTCCCATTTAAGGTTCCCAAAATTCCTGATTTTTTTTTTAATAGCATCGGGAACTAGGAATCCTGGAATTCTGATTGTTTTAGAATCCCAGTTTTCGAGTTGTTTAGGATATTTAAAATCCCACAACTATTAAAGTCCCAGGATTTTCAGAGGATTCTGGAAATTTTCAAGTTTCGGGGTTTTCTGAATTCCGAGATGTTCAGGATCCTAGAATATTCAGTATCCCAGAATTTTTGGGGTCCTGGGATATTCGAGATCCCAGCATTTTCAGGATTTCGGAATTTTCAGGGTTCTAAAAATATCTGAGTTTCGGGATTTTAAGAATTCCGAGATGTTCAGGATCCTGGGATATTTGGTATCCTAGAATTTTCGGGGTCCTGGAATATTCAAGATCCCAGAATTTTTAGGGCCTCGGAATTTTCAGGGTTCTAGGAATTTCTGAGTTTCGGGATTTTGTGAATGCCGAGTTGTTCAGGATCCTGAATTATTCGATATCCCAGGATTTTCGGGATCTTCTGATATTCGAGATCCCAGCATTTTCAGGATTTCGGAATTTTTAGGGCTCTAGGAATTTCTGAGTTTCGGGATTTTAAGAGATGTTCAGGATCCTGGGATATTTGGTATCCTAGAATTTTCGGGGTCCTGGAATATTCAAGATCCAAGAATTTTTAGGGCCTCGGAATTTTCAGGGTTCTAGGAATTTCTGAGTTTCGGGATTTTGTGAATGCCGAGTTGTTCAGGATCCTGAATTATTCGATATCCCAGGATTTTCGGGATCTTCTGATATTCGAGATCCCAGCATTTTCAGGATTTCGGAATTTTTAGGGCTCTAGGAATTTCTGAGTTTCGGGATTTTAAGAATTCCGAGATGTTCGGGATCCTGGGATATTCGGTATCCCAGGATTTTTGGGATCCTGGGATATTCCAGATGCCAGAATTTTTAGGGCCTCGGAATTTTCAGGGCTCTAAGAATATCTGAGTCTCAAGATTTTGTAAATGCCAAGATGTTCAGGATCCTGAATTATTCGGCATCCCAGTATTTTCGGGATCTTCTGATATTCTAGATCCCAGAATTTTTAGGGTCTCGAAATTTTCAGGGCTCTGTTAATTTCCTAGTTTCAGTATTTTTGGAATTCTGGTATTTTTAAGGTCCGGAGATATTACGGATCCCGGGATTTCAGGATCTAATTTTATTCAAAGCAAATTTAAAAAAAAAATACACAATTGATCCCATCTATTATAAGTTTTGTTGAATGTTTTTCTTTTTTCGGACAAAATTTTGATTTTTTATTAAGCAAAGATTCCTACTTCCATTCTATTTTCATATTTCCGCAGACTGATTGCCATTTTTCACAATATCTTTTTTTTCTAACAAGGAACTCTTCGACTTTTCAATTAGAAAAAAAGAACTGAAACCTTAGACTGGTCTGGACTTAGAAAAGTCCTCAAAAGTAAAAGCCCAGCGTTTAAGCCTGTATTTGAGCATTGCAATTCATTTTTACGAACAAAGTTTCAGATATTTTTGAAATTTATGCCTCAATGAATTTCTTTGTAAGAATTTTGAAAATATACGTCACTTCAAGAAGGAAATGGCGGAGGCTTGACTTAAAGCGCTCTACTGCAAGATCCTTTGATTCAGTCATCTTGTCCTGGGTCTGCCCAGGGGTCCACGTTCTTCCACAATGACTTGCATAGCTTTTCATGGGAATCTTTCGCGTGGTTGGGTTGGAGTACTCATGAGTATGTTCGATGCATCGAACGCGTCCCATATGGCAGATAGGGAAATGCTGAAATTGGTTCTAAAGCTGGCTAGTTTTTTTTTTTTTTTTTTTTTAGAAAGATCTACAGGTACGTATCGACATTCTTGCGACTACAAGTCTTTAGTGTAAACTGAACCACGACCCCAATACCCGTATCTCCCAGGCCTTTCACATAAAAAGAGGCTCGAATGACAGATGGATTGTACCGGAAACGACCCATGCGAGATGGAATGATGTGACGGAAGAGGGCTCTTAAATATTAGATTTAAAGATAAAAGGATTTACGCATCTTTCTTTCCTATATTTCTTTAATAAAGGTTTCGAAGGCTTGTTTCTTGCTTCCTCATTGTCTTTAAGACAATAAAGGAGATAAACAAGATTGATACAGCTTTTCTAAGGCTCAACAAATGTGTTGAAGAAGTGGATCGTTTTTTGTGGGCGTGGGCATTCTTTTAATAATGAATTGATCGTATCTTCACTGAGACAAAAAAGAGGGTGCAATTAACTTTTTCTCCTCATAACTTTAACACTTTTTAGGTGTAAAAATATATCAACATTTTTTAATGTTAATTTTACAGCAGGAAATAGACGGAGACACTGAACCTTTCTTGATTTTCACAATTTTCTTCTACAGAAAAGAATAATCTTGCTTAAAAGGCATATGTCCTTACAATTTCTCTAGAAGAACGGCCTCAAATTGAAATTATTTTAATATTGAGACCTTAAACAAAAATTTTAGAAAAAGAGCACTACTTTTTATAGAACTCCTAATTCTGCACTAGAAGCTATAAAAAATATTTTTTAAGCATTCGCTCGCAAGAAAAAATGTAGCATTTGTCTCTAAATTTTTGCCTGCCACTGTACCTGCTCTATTATTTATATTAATATAATTAAAGACTGTTTTATTATTTTATGTACAAAATGTTGATAAATATGATTGTATAGTTTGCATAATAGACTCCATATTGTAGTATTTATGTAGCAACTATTGTTTATTAAATATTGGTCAAATTATTTATCTTATCAACTTTATCTTTTGAGTTATTACTATGTGAAAATTGTACTGATTTTCGAGCCTTTGTTTTTGCATTATGTTTATAAAAAAAAGAAATAAAAGATAAAAGGTAAATAAAAGAATAAAACAAAAATTTAATTCACAAATTAAAAAATAACATGATTAAAAACTTTTAAAGACGAATATTCTAAAATATTTAAAAATAAAACCAAAATAAAATGATTTTTTATAAAATTTGCGCGGTTTTATACAATATACATTTTATCTATCTAAAATTCTGTATTAGATATCTTTTTTTCTTGAGTTTGTAGTGAGAAAAATCTGTTTAAAAAACTTTCATCAACTTTGCCTATAGCAAATGACCTCTTTAGTATTTAAATTAATAATAACCTTTTAGTTAAAGGTTACTCAACAATTTCTTTTTTTTTTTCAATTTCCTGCTTTAATTCTTGAATAATTTATGTTTAAAAGTCTATTTGAGATTGTAGCGCAAATGGGATAATTCCTGGCATTAATTTTGCTTAAATATGATTTTTGTTCTCTTATAAAAAATGATGAAGATAAAATTTTCATGTTCAACTTACAGTAATTTAGCCTGGAAAATTACCATGTGATTCTCTCAACCAGTATAGGAAATACCATTGAAAAGAGAATCCCCGAGAAAATTCCTGTTATCAGCATTGCAGCGGCAAACATACCAGCTGTTACCGCATATCTTGGCTCAACGTATTTTGATGTGTACATCATCGCCAGGGAACTTAAATATTACCAGCACAAAAATATGATTAATATTATTAAAAGGAAATTGAGGTCAAGACATTTGAGATTTCTTTTACCTCAAGTATCCAGAACTGAAAGACATTACAATGGCAATAGCCCAATAAGCCCAGTCATTTGTAATGTAAACAGGCAAGATTCGCTCAATACCAAGAGGCTTATAGTTGCAGAAGAGGAACAGAGGCAGGAAGGCAGCTCGCAAAATCACTGGGAACCACAGATACTTGGGACTTGGCTGAAAATTTTATGTTATCAGTATGCTTCAATTCCTTAAAGGATATTTCTAATTCGATTTTAAGATAATAAGAAAAACCCAAGAAGTAGCTATAAAACCGATAAGAAATGCGCAAAAAAACCGATAACTTACTCATTCAGAGTTCAGTATTTCAGTCCGTAAACAGACAAATTTCTTTGATATAACAGATACAACAATTGCATATTGGTTGATTACATTTGTTCTTATGAATCTACTAAAATTGATATTTCCTCGTTATCTCTTGAAAAACTCAAAAAAATCAAATAATAAAGCAATAAAAGTAAGCAGCCTTGATGAAACTTGAGTTTTTCTCACTTTTTTCTAGATCATGTTTTATTGGTTTGGTCACTTGATTTTTTTAATTCACTTCAGTTTTCTCAAAGCACAATTGATTTCTGATAAACCATTTTATTAACTATTGAAATTTTATTTAAACAAGCAGAACATTTTGGAGGTATACCCTATCTCGGGAATTCACAAATTCTTGGTCAAAGTTCAATAAAATGAATTTAAAATGAATTTGTATACTTGATAACTGCCCGAGGTGAGAAGTCGAAAGACAGCTCCCCTGACCGAGAAGCACAACTTGCTTCCCTAGACGATCTCTCTGCTCGACGAGGTTTAACGAGAAAGCCAGAGGCCACCTTTCCGAACTACGAAATCAGAGAGATAACGAGTTTTGCACCTTGATTCCAACAAATTCGCCCGTAATTCTTGTTGCAGTTCTAATGCAGAATTTCGAAATAAATATCAAAATGATAAGTCAATTCTCTTTGTGGAAGAACTTGTCATTAGGTTTATTTTAACTCTGTAAAAGGGGTGTCAAAGCGTCCCAGGCTTTGCGAAATGCTCGAACTTGAGATTTGGTTTTCAAACGATTTGAACCGATTCATCACTCAAAAGATTCCCAGTATTGTTTTAAAAGTAAAAGAAATTGATTTTCAGATAAAAATTAGTTATCAGCTATGAATCGGTTCATTATACCGATTCAAACCCGATTGGAACCGGTTCAATTTTGTCGGAAATTCCAAGACCTTTCCAACAAGCACAAACACGATACCATTCTGTTGAAAAATGCGCTCTCTAGTGTCTTTTAAACTTTTGACCTTGAAAAATCGTTATTAGAAATGATTCAACCTCTGATAAAAAACGCTCGTAAAAGTTTTGTAAAATCTCGTTGCCCCATATAGAAAAGTAACGAGATGTTTGGCTACCCCTGTCGCCATAGGGATTTTTGTAAAATCTTTTCATTTTCAACAAGATATCTTGTTGATACAGGATATTGCACATTTTTTACTAATAATATACAAAATCTTGTAAAAGTTTTGTCAGTATTCTTTTTTTTATTCACCAAAAATCACGATTTCGTAGTCGGAAATGGTCTCTAAAGTCCTATTTAACCATTTCCTGCAGACAGCATACCCGCGTATAATTGCTAACAAAAAGCATGAAAATCGTGATTATTATATCCACGAAATTGATAAACAATTTCACAGAAAATATTCCAAGATCATTTTGAGAGAAAGGGATAAAAATGAAAGAGAAAACGATATATTTTGCAACGCCATCTATTGAAAAATTCCCATGAAAACCAGATTTTGTGTAAACTTTTACAAGAATTTTGTTAATTAATTTTGGTGGGTTCGGTTTTAACAAGAAATCTTGTTGAAAATGAAAAGATTTTACGAGAATCCCTATGGCGACAGGGGTAGCCAAACATCTTGTTACTATTCCATATAAATTGACTTTTTTTACAAATTTTTTACGAGATTATTTACGAGATATTTTTTTCAGAGACGGTATTTTCGTCTAAGGACGAAATGTCCGCCTGGATAATCCCTTAAAAAAATCGCACGACGCGTTTTTGAGCAATCCGAAAAAATATGGTTTTGGAGGGGAAGGGGAGGTGTGGGGGGAAAATGAGAGGTATGTTAACGATCCTTGGGTCGACTTATGTGGGGGCCCCTTAGGTCCTAAGTTGCTATCTCTAACCGTTTGGCCTCTAGAGCTCAGTCGGGCTCAGGGCGACTGTCAGACAGACAGACGGACAAACAGCGTGGCGCGAAAAAACTCGAAACTTCAGATTTCCAAAATTCTACCGAAATACGACCCTTTGGAGTGCAAGAAGTCGAAATATACATATAACTCAAAATCGAGGGATTATATATTCTGCTCTCCTAAAGAGATTCCAAAGTGCCCGTAAATTTTCTCATTTCCATCCATCTTGCAATCCATGGAGTACGAGGCCACTGTACTGTGAAACACCTCAAGAATACACAGATGGATTAACTTCCGGCAATTTCTGGAGGAAAATCACAGGAAATGTTCCTTCAAAGGCTGGGTTGGATTCCACCAGGAACGACATCTCCAGAAAACACTATTCCCTTGCATATTTAGAAGATTTTCTTCAGAAATTCACTAAATACTATCCCAAGGAACTTCACCAAACGCTTTTCTCACTTTTTCCAGTAGTGAAACAACAAATTTTCGTGAAAAACAGTCAGAAGAGCAAGAGAGTTGGAAATGATGGCAATCTGTCAAAAATTTTTTGATGGAAAATAAAAAAAAACCCAGTGTGGAGGCATTTTTTTCAAAAATTCCTTCAAAAATGTGAATTTTCCTTTAAAAAATTTTTGAAATAATTCTTGATGAAATCAGCTCCAATGTGAAGACACCTTTAGATGTTAGTGCTTAAAAGTATACTTTCGCATCATTTACCGTTCACCGGTTCTCAACCGATTAAAACCGATTTGTAAATCACCCAAAAGATCCCTTACTTACTTACTTTTAAAAATAAACTTAAAAGTATCAAAATCGATTTTTGGACAAAAATTACTTATCGGTTCAAAACCGATTTATTACCGGTTTACAACTGATTTGAACGGATTTATAAATCACTTAAAACATTTCCCAAAATAGATAGATAGATAGATTGTATAGGGAGCATGGTACGATCTGTGGGCTGCAGACACCTAGGCTCTATTTGAGCCCCTTATGTCTACCCAACAAACCTTACTCCAATTCTTTTAAAACGTGGCTGAACTGCAGAATATCCTGAGCTGTCGCTCTTTTGATATCCTCCAGTGTCAGCACTTCTTTCTTAAAGATCTGAATTCTCTGGCTTGAAATGCCTTGTCAATTTTTTCGTCCAAATGTTTATTCCAAATAAGCTTCTTGTCAAGGATCAAGCCTAAATATTTGACTTCATCCTTAAGATCATTGCCCAAAATAACTTAGGATTAAAATTATTGAATTTCGAATAAAACTTAGTTATCGGTACTGAACCGGTTCATTACCGGTTCTAAACCGATTGAAATCGGTTCAGTTTTATCGGAGATTCCAAGACCTTTCCAACGCGCCCAAACATGACCCCATTCGCCAGATAAATGCGCTCTCTAGAGTAGAGCCCTGCGAACGGCTGCGCGCATGTAATGCGCGCAGCGCGCAAGCTGATTTTTCACGCCGCAGCAGCACAATTTTTTTGTGCGCGCAGAATGCGCGCAGCAGCGAAAGTTTTCATGCGCGCAGCATTTAACTTTTATCATTATTTATATTTTTTACATTCTTTTTTCTTGAGGAAAAAGTCTCTCATTTGGAATCACTTTTGTTATTTTCATATTATATTCAGAGTTATACGTGAAATTACAAATATATTACTATAATTCAAATTTGAGTAATGCTATGACTAAAATTGGACGCAAATAGTGGAAAGTGATCATACTATGGAATGAAGTCTTAGATTTGCAATCCTTTCATGATTTACACACAAATCAAAGCTATTTTCTACTACAGCAAAAAATGTCTTGCTTATTAGGTTCATAAACCTACCACAAGCAATTCTTGGAAAACCTTAGATTTTCCTCAGGAGGATAATAAAAATTCCGTGACGATTTTTATAACATAATGGTTGGGTGAGGTCCCAAACTTATTCATACCACAATTTAAGTGAATTGAAACGGTACTCAAGAAACAACTGGTTTGCGGAATCTTCGTTTTTTTCCTTTTTCTTTTTACGCTTTTGTATTTCCCAGTTTCTCTTTTAAATCTTTGTCTTGGGTAATTTTTGTTTTTTGGAAATCTTGTCTTTCATATATTTTAAACAAGCATATTTTATTAAATTAAATAATGAAATCACATTGTTTTTTTTTAAGATTTTAGTTTTGTACTTCAGGGCAACGGGAAATTTACTGTTTTGGGAAATTATCAGTATCATCTATCGGGGTAAAAGGAAATTTTCTGTGTTTTGGGAAGTTTTTAGTTACGTCCTTTGGGGCAAAGGGAAATTTTCTGTGTTCTGGGATTTTTTTTAGTTTCGTCCTTTGGGGTAAAGGGAAATTCTTTGTGTTTTGCGAAGTTTTTAATTTCGTCCTTTGGGGCAAAGGGAAATTTTCTGAGAAAGTGGAAATTTTTGGAAAGTTATAAAATATACTTGTGCAAAATGTATGACAAACAAAATTTCCGATAATTGTGGAAAATATATGAAAAACAAGATTTCCAAAGACAAAGTTTCCAAAAAAAAGCAAAGATTACCAAAGACAAAGATTCCAAAGACAAACTGCGAAAAACAAAAATGTAAAAAACAAAATAGAAAAAAACAAAGATTCCGCAAACCGACTTCTTCTTTGCAAATTGTATTGTGGAAAACACGGACGATATTTTATACATGAATAACGCAAAATCTCGTTTAATAATTCTTGAACTGTACGTTAGTTATTATCATTATTAATGAGGAAAAATGGATGAGAAATGCATAAAAGTGTCTGAAAATCTTTAAAGTCGATTATCTCGGAAACTATGAGAGATAGAGGCCTCAAACTTTGCATTCGTTTAGAACCTTGTTTAGGCTTGAGATATTCCAAATTTCAATTGAAAATGGGGTAATTGAATGAGAAACGATCAAAAATGTCTGAAAAGCTTTGAAGTTGATTATCGCGGAAACGAGATCAGGAATCTTTGTTTTTTTCTATTTTGTTTTTTACACATCAGAGTTTGTCTTTGAAATCTTTGCATTCGGTATATTTTGTTTTTTTTTGGAAACTTTGTCTTTGGAAATCTTGTCTTTCATACATTTTATTTTGTACAAGTATCGGAAATTTTGTCTGTCATACATTTTGCACAAGTATATTTTATAACTTCCCAAAAATTTCTTTTTTCTCAGAATACTTACCTTTGCCCCAACGGACGATACTGATAACTTCCCAAAACGCATTTCCCTTTGCCGCAAAGAACAAAACTAAAAACTTCCCAAAACAGAAAATTTCACTTTGCCCCAAAGGACGAAAAAAAACTTCAAAAATCGTTGTAATTTAATTATTTTATTCAATAAAATATAGTAGTGTAAAATGTATGAAAGACAATATTTCCAAAGACAAAGTTTCCAAAAAACAAAGATTACCGAAAACTGATTCCAAAGACAAATTCTAAAAAAAAAACAAAATGGAATAAAAAAAAACAAAGATTCCGCAAACTCTTGGAAACTATCAGAGATAGAGGCGTCATGCTTTACACCCTATTAAAGTCTTCTTTAGGCTCAAGATGTGCGAAATTTCACTTGAAAATTAAGAAAATTACTGCTCATTTTTAATTTTTTACTGACAACTTTTTATTTTTTATTGTCCATTTTTTATTTTTTCTGCCCACATTTTATTTTTTACTGCTCATTTTGAATTTTTGCTGAACAATATTTTTACTATTTTCAATTTTTTGTTGACCACTTCTTGTTTTTTATTGAACTTTTCACTGACCATTTTATTTTCTCAGAGAATTCAGAAAGTTTTTCGTTCAACAAATTCACGTATTTCCTAAATTTTACTTCATATCTACAAAATTAATAAAAATAAAATCCTTAAAATAGACGAACTTTATGTATGAAAATAGCAACAATTTTTTAAATGAATTTTATACATAGTTTAGAGAATATAATTGAAAATCAATACATTATCGTTGTGATAATTATTATAGCCTGTTTCTTAACAATTCCTCTTGTATTACAAAATAATAGCAGTACGACCATTAATGTGTAAGGTTCCCGTCTTAAATATTTATTGTTTTTCCTCAGTATTTGTGAGATATTTTAATTTTATAGATTGATGATTTTGGTATATATTTTTGTGGATGTTTTTGGTTTTTAAAGGATTTTCAACACAGGATACTGGTCAAAATAGGCCTAAAGACCTAAAATCTTGGTAAGGGGGGAAACAAAAAAAAAACAAAAACAAAATAATAGGTGAGATTGTTAAGAATCTCACCTAATATAATCATTGTAATATATTTTGAAAAAAGTTGATTAATATAGTCATTACCACAATATAAAGAAAATTTTCTTAGATTCGTTTATATTTATTAAACAACTTATTAAAAAATCACACTTTAATAAAATTTATTGAGAGAATGACGTTTTTGAGAAGTACTTTAGACCTTGAAAAATACAATCAAGGAATGTGTCAAGATATTGGCATGTTATACACGAAATAACGGAGTAATAATTTTAATAGGCCTATTTTGCATCGTACCACATTGCTACAAGTTTTAAGACTTGAATAATTTGCAGTAGTTTTCGAAAAAATAAAAAATAAAAAAGATTTTAGTTTACACCGTTTCTTCATAGTGATTCTTTTCCAAACGTACGACATTTTTGGAACAGGAATTTTTCTCAAACTTACGATTTTTTTTTTTGGAACAGGGGGAGTATGAAATTAACATCGCTGTATTATTATAAAAGAAAGGGATACCATGAAATGAATAGTAATAACTACAGGGTAATGTCAGATAGAAATCCAGCTTATGCCGAGAGACGACTCAGTGGGAAACTGGTGGGAATGTAGTCTAATCAATATTTTGATTATAATTACGTTAAGTTGTCTCTCGGCTTAACCCGTAGGAATGTCCAGCACATAAGACAGAACGATGAATATTTTATTAAATTTTGGTAAGTAAGTATAAAATTTTAACCGTAAAAAACAAATAAAAAATAACGCCAATTTTAATCTTTAGAAGAAATTAAATCATTATGAGAATTTTAGTATAAAGAATATAACTGAATTTTATTGTTTCAACAATTACCTTATATTGTAATTGATTAAAATGAGACTCATTTTTAAAACATTCAAGTTTAGTACGACTTCAATAGAGTCAACATATTTGTGTTTTATATAGCTGCTTAAGTTATTAATTGTTGTAATTACTATTTCACTAGTAATAAATTGTCTCTAATTCTTACCAAACAAAAGTACTTTAAAAGTTTTATATTAAACCTGGAATTTTATATATTTCTTCATGGTGTTTAAAATTTTGATCAAACTTTTTTTTATTGAATGAAATGTAAAGACCTGGGCTAATATTTTTGACTTAAGTATGAAACAAAAATCAAAATTCAAAAGTTTTTTATATTATTTATTATATTGTTAATATGTCACATCTATTGTGTGAAGAATGTCTAACATGCAAAGAAATTACATACGTTTTTCAGTGAACCGGGAACTAGAGTTTCATTGCCTGGTATTATCTTTTCAATCTCTAGAAAACAATATTTTCATTAAAAAACAGCTTGCGTGTAAAAAAAAATATTGCGCGCAAAAAAAATCTTGCGCGCAAAAACTGAATTTTGCGCGCAAAAGTTGAAAAATTTTTTTGCGCGCTTACGCGCGCAAATTGCCTTCCCCCTCTCCGCGCACGCAGCAAGAACTTTCCGTGCGCAGGGCTCTACTCTAGAGCCTTTTTGGCCTTTGACCTTGAAAAACCGTTATTAGTAATGATTCAGCGGGAGTTTCACACATGATCAATTTGCCGCCTGGGTGATCTCTAAAATATATCCAAAAATGAAAAAAAACCGCACTACGCATTTTCCAACAATGGGTCGACTTATAGAGAGGGCCTCCCTTAGATCCCAAGTCACTATCTCTAACCGTTTGGCCTCTAGAGCTGGCGATAGCCAGACGGACAGACGGACAAACCGTGACGACATTTCTCAGAAATCGTCTGAAACGTGAAGATTTGCTGAGAAAAATGGTCTCCTAGGTATGAATTCTGAGATGCGTGAGTTTTTCACGTGAGAAACTCACGGCTTTTAGATTGTTTTCTGTAAGCGTTTCGTGAAGCTTTCACAAAGTGTCACGTGAAACACTTACAGCATCTAAGAATTCACATGAAAGCTTTTATGAAAGCTTGACAAAATGTTTACTGAAGGTGATTTTAGAGCTGTGAATTTCTCACGTGAAAAACTCAACATCTCTCTCCGTGGAGTTCGAGCAGTAAAAACAATCAATTTAATTGATTCTCCAGGTCCCAGTAATGGATTTCATTGTTCTTTCAGTACACAGGAAAAATATTTTGTAAAATTGTTCGTAAATATTTGTGAATTCCCACTGGGGACTTATAAATGTTCATGAATCATATAATCCACCAACAAGTTTGTAAAAGTTTGTACTTTTCCACAAACTTTGTTCGTAATAATGATCACTTGACGAGCATTTTTTTTATATTTTTTCAAACATTTGTTTGTAATTATTCGTAAACACATAAAATATGTTCGTAAAATTTTGTTAATTGTTCGTAAAGTTTTGTCAAACAAACAAAAATGTGGAAGAACGAAAAATGCTCAAAAAAATCAAACTTTTCTTTGATCAAAACTACAATTTGAAATCAAGTGATTAAGAACGAATAAAAGTGAATATTACAGAACTTTTGCATAAACTCCCTTAATCAATTTTTTTGTGACATTCCTGCAAATCAAATGAACGAGTTCATGAGACGTCATTTTACGAATCCCATCTGAATGAGTAAAAAAAAGGCCTTGGAGTTATCAAAAAAAAAGCAAAACTCACCCAATTAATCCATGAGGTTATCAGACTTCCCAGCATGGCGCAGAGATTGAATGTGAGAAAGCATGTTACGCTCACAAAGTATTTGTTGGGAATGATAAAATCATCTCCGACCATCTTGATGTCCGAATGGACAGCCGGAAAGACAGCCAGTGTAACGAAAAAGACGAAAAAGACATTGAAGAGCTGCGGAAAGCATTGTCGGAAGATTCTAAAATACGGTGGCCTGGCATTGACATCAACCCCAGAAGACTTGCTCTTCTCAACTTCCTTTTCTTTAATCATCTCATGGTATCTGTAGAATTTCTGCAAGAAATTCACATTTGTATCATCAAATTTCACGCTGGTAAAATTTCTCTCTGTCCCGGGTGACTTACATTCAGTGGCAGTGCAAAATACGTGTCGAAACATATCAAAAGGATAAACATTGCAGCAATGAAGTAGTAAATGGCTGCTGTTCGAACTGATGATGCAAAATTTTCACTCAATATTGATATAATAGCGGTAAATGTACCACTGATATTTGATCCAAGAACAACAGCTCCAGTGTATTTAATGGGAAGTTTAGCAGCAATACCATAAATGGTATTTTGATAGACACCACCAGCCACTGCAGAATAAATTTAATTTTAATCAAATGGAGAAACTTTAGGAAAGGAAAACACTTTTCTTTTTTTTTGGAACACTAACTATTGAGAATAACAACAGACACCATTGTAATCCAGAAGAAGGCACCAGGCCATGCTGAAGAGTCTATCATGGCAAGAGCAACAGTAAGAACAAAAATGATCACCTCAATGAAGAGACTCCAAACAATTCGACTTGTTAAGTTACCCCTAAAAAAAGTATCAATAAAAATTTTATATCATTTCTCTGTTGAATTATTTTGCTTGAGATTGTCAATCAACATCAGAGAAAAACATCATTTGGAAATTGATAGTGTTTTTAATAGCTAAAACTGATGATAACACAATTTAGTTTAAGGCAACATTTCAATCAAACTGAAAGCAAATATTATCAAATAATTTACAGAAGTTAGCAAAGCAGCGTTGTCTAATATTTAACTGTAATTAAACCGTTTTGAATCAACAAATACCATTTTTCTTATGATTCTGTCTCTTACTTAATGTTTCATGGAAAAGATCAATACATTAGTGCCATTGATTCATATAGTTTTACGATAAATAGATCCTATCAGATTTTTTATTGAATTTTTCCTATCTAGGGATTGATTTTATACCATTTTGGTGTTGATTTCAACCCATTTGACAATTGATTCTAACGCATTTTGTAGTTATCTTAACCCCGTTTTTCGTTTCACTTTGTCACAATTCAGTATTGATTCAAAACCATTTCGAATTGGATTTTACCTCATTTTAAGATCAATTCTATTATCTTTATTGTAGTGTGCTAAAAAACACCCACAGCTTAAGCCAAAAAACGGTTTAACGTAATTATAATCAAAATAATAAAATACATTCCCACCAATTTCCTACTAAACCGTCTCTCGGTTTCAGCCGTAAGTATGTCTAGGGCATAATTTAGTTAACCCAATTTTGGTATTGACTTTACCCTTTTTCGTGACTGATTTAACCCCACTTCACTATAGATTCTATCCCATTCAACCAAAGAAATTCCGGACCAAAGGAAAACGGTCAAATCCGGTCCCGGAATCGCCACGAACGGGACCTATGTCAATGTATAGATATTGATGTAGGTAACAACTTTTGTTCTGGGACCATCTAAATTATGGAAGAAAAATTCTAGAGTATAAAAACTATTTCTTAGAAGGAAGAATGGTCAAAAGTATATATGGGCACCGGTTCATCTTTATCCAGAAATGAGAGTAGGTGCAGGATGATAAATGCCGGGAGTCCTTGTAAAAAAGCCTCTATCTTTCCGATATATCACTATTTTGACAACAAATTACACAAGACCTGCTAAAGCGATCTTGATGAAATTCGGTATAGGGTCAGTGTATTACTTAAACTTTTTATCCATGCATACCACTCCCTTCCTTCACCCTCCATTCTGATAGCCCCCATACAAAATGAGGCCATTTTATCTTACGACTCCTTTCTGAGAAGAGGTATTTTCAACAATCTTCACGAAGAACTTTGTGATCGAGCTTGATTGAATGAATAAAAATGAGTAAGTAATATGGTTAACAATCATTTTCCAGATTTTTTATATTTCATTTTTCGCCTCATTAAAATCTGTTGGTACGTGAAAGATAGAAACATATCCTCATATAAACTAATTGGCATTAGTGGCGATTTTTTTTGACATTGAAATCAGGGTTTTGAAGTTGCTTCTCGATTTATTGTCTACAGAAGTTGTACTAATATGTAATTCAGTGGATTAATAACAATTTGTGCGAAGGAATTCTTTCTATATTGGGAGATTGGGACTATCAGACAGGTGGGTGTTGGGGTGGTATGCTAGTTAAAGAGTCTTCCTTAAGCTTTCTTCCCATGTCGAATTTCAGCTTTTTACTTCCTTTCAGAAAGGAATTATAAAGTAAAATGCTCTCATTTTGTATGGGGGCTACCAAAAGGGATGATGGAAGAAGGTTTCGGTATGTATGGTTAAAAATTTTTCTTTAAGCCTTGTTCGCATGCCGTATTTCAGCATTGCACCTCTTCTCAGAAAGAAGTCGTAAGATAAAATGGCCTTATTTTGTATGGGGGCTACAAGAATAGAGGGTCGGGGGAGGGGGCGGTATGCATGGATAAAAAGTTTAAGTAATGCACTAACCCTATACCGAATTTCATAAAGATCGCTTTAGTCGTTCATTAGTAATTCTTTGTGAAAACAGCGATATTTCGGAAGAATAAACGCTTTTTTACAAGGACTCCCAGCGTTTATCGTCCTGGGTTCCGGCAATTTTTTAATCTTATATCAGTAAACCTACAAAATGCGCCTACTCTCGTTTGTGGCGATTCCGGGACCAGCGCCCATATAGTTTTGACGGTTTTGACCATTCTCCTTTTTACCCTATAATCTTTAGTGGCTCTAGCTCTTTTTCTAAGGAAAATATTTTAATGAAGTACACAAATTGTTCCACGCAATCCTTTCGTGAATTTAAAGGATATTTAAGAATTTATAAAGAAAACTGGAAAATCTTTGGGAAAATGAAAAGATAAGGAAATTGTTTGTTCTAGGATAATGAGACCTCCTTTACAGATTATTCTTATTCATATTTGACCTCTTTATTTTACTTGTTAACTTAAGTATAGTTCCCTTCAATCGTGTCATCAACATTCTTGTTGATTACACACGTGGTTATTTTTGCTGATTCAAATTTCGGTAGTTGCCAATATATTTTTTTAACATTTTCATTAAAGAAGCACTCAGTGGTTCAAGTGGTAGAACACTCGCTCTAATTATCCTTTTGACAAACTTTTCTTGTTAAAGTGAGATTTTTCTTAACATAGTTCAGCCTCTTGAAAAATTCAAAAACCTCTCCAACGAATCCAAACTTGTGTCAAATTGATTTATAAATAAGCCCTGCGGAGCAGTTTTACTTTTAACCTTGGAAAACTCGTGAAAAATAACGTTGAAACATTAAGAATTTAAATTTATAAATGCGGGACCCAAATAACTTAAATTAAATTAACTTTGGATGGATTGAGTAGGGCTCGAGATTTCACAATGCGTTATTTAATCAATAGTACCACTTATCAACGTTCAAATACAATATTCATATTGTCAGATGGATCCCTTAATTATGGGGGCATAATTAATATACCATACCAATATCATTCAAGAATACGCTTCCTAAAATTATGCTGAATTCTGGGATAGAAGTAACAGCGAAATGTTATAAGGGTGAAAACCTCCAATTCAAGAAAATTTTTCTATCTTCATTATCTTGAAAAATATCTAAAATTTGATATGTTCGATATGTCACATTTTTCTTAAATTTCCCATACTCCTAATATTTTTCTTAATTAACTACGGGTTAAACCCTAAAAAACCAGAAGTCTGTTTGAAAATTTTCTCTATTGGAAACTTTATTGTCGCGAGAATCATTCTGGTCCGAATTCTTAAATAAGTTTACTGTTGGAAAATCCGGTTTTAAGCATTCCTCAAAATCTTTTTTATCAGAACGCTTTGGGAAATTCCCTAAACTAAATGATAAAAAAAATTTCCTTCTATAAGATATTGACCTCATAACCATAAATAAGAAGTTTGGGTCACCTTTCTCTCAGATTTTTCAATTAAAATAATATATTCTTATTCTTGTTGTCAAGACCCCATTTTACAGCCTAAATTTTTGGGTTTTTGCCATTCTGAGAAAAAAAAAACCCAGTTGTGACATCAAAACCGCAATGATTATACATCAATTGAGAGCACTTTAGGCTATCCCCAACTTATGACTTGAAGAAAAAATCACAGTCAATGAAAATACTATACTTTATTTAATTGCCAAGCATTGTTACCTCAGAAATGTATTTAATATTGTTCATATCGCGTGTTGTGCAAACTCTGTGTTTTGAATGTAACCTATTAAGAATTTATGGGACAACATTTACTCTAGCAGCATCTTGTTTCATCAGCAAACAATACATTAGAACATTAGATAAATACAGGAAGATATATTGTCAACTTGAGAATGAAGTAAATAGATTAAATCTAAATAACTCACCCAACTCTGATGAAGATATTAATCCAGTTGAATAGTAAATTAGGAATTTGAGCTGCAAATCCCAAATATGCTAAGAAATTTGAAGCATAATCTGACTGAATTCCCGTATATTCTTCTGACATTTTATAAGACACAAAATACTGGAAAAAAGTTTAATTGAAAATTAATATAATTAGGTATTTTGTTGAAAATGCAACATGTTTGTGTTGCTGCTGTAACTTTAGATGAGCATAGTTTTTCTTTTAAATAATATCATACTTTGCAGGAACTGTTTAACTTCGTTGTTGTATCAGCAATTGTTGTAACTGCTTTAAGAAATACCCGTGGATTTTTTTTTTAAATTATCGAATTAAAATCCATTTTAATAGAATTTTCTTGCATGAAATCGCATCTAGGTAATCAATGAAGTAACTTGCAGTTACAAGAGATGGCATTCTTAGTTCAACTTCCAAAAGATTTTAGGCCACGCCTCTCTCAAAAAAAAAACGGACACATAAAATTTAAATTTCTGCAATGCGTTGTTTTACCACGCTCTTAGATAGCCAAGATATTAGTAAGAAAGGAATCAAATGAGAAAATATATTAGCTAGTATTTTAAGCATTTTAAAAGAGTATTTTTGAGGAATTATCCCCCAAAGAAAAGCATTTCAAATGAAGACTTTTCTCGGAAAATCCCAAAAATCCAATTTTAATCCAGTCTTAAAAATTTTAGTTTACATAGAAAAAAATCGTTAAATTGCTATTAAGGGTTTCTGAATTCCTTCTAAGGACTCACGAAACGCTCGTAAATTGTACAACTGACAAAATAAGTTAGTAAAAGTTTGTACTGTTTCACAAACTTTGTTCGTGGCAGCGAACATGACTTGTTGAGCGTTTTAGTTGTTTTACAAACGTTTTTTTGTACATTTTTGTTTGTCTGGCAAAAGTTTTATTAACAAATAACAAAATTTTACTAACATTTTTTGTGTTTACAAATATTTACGAACAAATGTTTGTAAAATTACTAGAAATGCTCATCAAGTGATCATGTTACGAACAATGTTTATGAAAAGGGGTGGCAAAGCGTCCCAGGCTTTGCGAAATGCTCGAACTCGTGACTTAGATGCTATACTTCAAAAGTACTTTCGCATCATTTACCGTTTACCGGTTCTCAACTGATTTGAACCGATACATAAATATCTCAAAAGATCCCCCAAAATAGTTTTAAAAGTAATAGGATTGATTTTCACATAAAAATTTTTTATCGGTTATAAACCGATTCATTACCGATTCAAAACCGATTAGAACCGGTTCAGTTTTATACGAAATTCCAAGACCTTTCCAGAGACCCCAAACACGAACCCATTTGCTTGATAAATGCCCTCTCTAGTGTCTTTTAAACCTTTAACCTTGAAAAACCGTTATTAGGAATGATTCAACGGTATTTTCGTCTATGGACGAAATGCTCGGCTGCGTAATCTCTAAAACATATCTAAAAATGAAAAAAATCGCACAACGCGTTTTCGAGCAATACCAAAAAAAACATAGTTTTAGAGAGGTAGGGGAGGGGTGGAGGGAAAATGAGGGGCATGTTAACGATCCTTGGGTCGACTTATGGGGGGGTTTCCCGAAGGTCCCAAGTCTCTATCTCTAACCGTTTGGCCTCTAGAGCTGGCGACAGCCGGCCGGACAGACGAACAAACAACGTGACGACATTTCTCAGAAATCGTCTGAAACGTGAAGATTTGTTGAGAAAAATGGTCTCCGGGGTGTGGAAATTTGGAGGGGAGGGGGTGAAAAAATTGAGGGATTATAATACTGCTCTCTCCGTAGAGTTCGAGCAGTAAAAAAGTAAAAACTTTTACGAACTTGTTGGTCGATTATATGATTTACGAACATTTTGTAAGTCCCAAGTAAGAATTCACAAACATTTACGAACAATTTTACGAAATATTTTTTATCTGTATTAAATATTAAATGAATAATAAAATCCTTTACCATGACCTTTTGGCAAGAAATCCACTTAAGAACTGCTTTTGAGAAAATTCTGTTATTTGTCGTATTTTTGCTCCGATAGGTAAAGATACAAAAACGTTCTTATGAATATTCGAGTGGTAACTAACGTTATGTAGAATTTTAAAGACTTAGGGAGATCACCTCCTTCCGGGTGCGTCAGTGGTGTTACTCTTTTCAGGGACATGAAAAACAAATTTGAATCAATCCCAGAGTGGGATAGAATCAATATTAAAGTGGGATAGAATTAATCCCAGATTGGGATAGAATCAATCCCAGAGTGGGATAGAATCAATCCCAGAGTGGGATAGAATCAATACCAAAATGGGATAGAATCAATACCAAAATAGAATAGAATCAATACCAGAATGGGATAGAATTAATACTGTTTCCTAATAAATAATGACTTTCAAAAATCAATGCTGCAATGGGATTAAATTAATCCCACGAATTCTAAAATTCAATCTCAAATTGAGATAGAAACAATACCATTTCCTCCTCAAAAAATTAATTTCATAAATTTAATACCAATATGTCCTAAAAGTAATCCCAATATTTCTTAACTTTGTTCTAGAAATTAAAATCAATCCCAATATGCACCTATTTTCAAGAAAATTTGGGATAATTTTGGTATTGAAATGGTGGGATTAAAATCAATACCATGGGTATTGCATCTGGATACTTGAAAAACTTTCTCTGTGCATTTAAATTTATGAAAGAAGCTTCTGTATTTTTGAAATGTTTTCTTATTGAACACAGTTAATTCAAAAAATTCAACTTTTGTTGGCTATTATAATCTTTGAAAGGGGGCGTGACCTATATATTTAATAGAGCCCAATATTATCTCCCTGCAAAATATGAGATTTGTAAAAAAAAAAAACATATGCTTATCGTAGTGCTAATTTACCGATTTGGCAGTGATAAACATATTCCAAGGCATTAAGGTACCAATACCATGAAGCACGAGTGTTAGAAATACTAAATAACATCTGTCTCTTGGTGGATTAATCTCCATTGTGGCTCGTTCCATTGTCATTCCTGTTTTTATAGAGTAAATAAATCAAATTGATTCTGTTTAGATTCTCGAGCGTCACCCATATATTTCATCATCATCAACACTTTTCTAAATTGATTTTACTATTCACTACGAGACAAACAATGAACATAAATCAAATTTTTCCCACATCCTCACCTTTAAAATTTAATTCATCGTTTGGCAAATTACTCTCCTCCCAGGCCGGTGTTAAACGGACTGGCTCATTATGCGTGATGAATGGTGTTCTCTCAACTTCCGAATTGCCATCTAAAAATATTTCACGCAAAGAAATAAAATAGACAAGTGATCAGAATACCAGTATCCCAAATGTTTCGCATTAAACACATGATCAACTATTTAATTTTCAAGACAAATAAATTTGATCAGAGTGAAATATGGGAAGAAAAAAATGGCTTTTTTTCTCTTCATAAAATCAACGCACTTGAGATGGAAGAAAACATAAAAGACGCAGACAGAGAGACATCAATAGAAAAAAAAAAGATGTTTACAAAATAATTAAACATTCTTCGACGATCTCTCGTGAAAGTGTTATTAATAGAATCCACTATAATGAATTTTTATGGCTGCTTTTTTTTACAGATTCCTCCTCCGCAGCATCACTTTCTTCAACCCTCTTCGAAAGTACACAAAATTAACAACTTTTCTTCTGTAAATTCTTCACTCTCATTTCGTCAACTTCCTCAAAATTTACCATCAATTTTTAATCACTCTCTTCTAAACAATTCACCGTTGACGAAAGTACAACTTTAACTTTTATCTTTGGATATGTTTTTCTCCACTCAACTCAAACATTCCTCTCGAAGAGGCGTCTAAAGAGTGAGAAAAAAAATTGTTAATAGTTCAACAGCGTTCATCTGAGAAATTTCCAAGGAAGAAAATCACGCCTCAACACTGTAAATATTATATATATATTGAGTCTTATAAAAAATTCATTTAAGAAATACTCGCTTCAGTAATTATTCATAGATATAATTGTATATAAGAAGCTAAAATTAGTCATACAGTATATTTCATGTTATAGATAAAATTACTATAGTCAAACAGAGATAACTCAATAATTAAAAGAAGAATCTCGCGATGCTCGAACTCATTCATATATACGACTTTGGGTTCTCATGATGCCATTGGTTTTGCATATGGATTGATATAAACCGATTTACAACTATTAATAAAAAAAAATCAACGCTTTATCAAATTAACGTAAATTTAATTACAGATTCTGAACTCAATTATAACCGATTGAAAACGATTCAAAATTATTGAGAAATCGGAAACCTTCCAAATCAAGACAAACTTGGCCAAAATCGGTAAATAAATAAACCCCGTAGAAGGGTTTTAACCCAGACCTTGAGAAATTCTTAATAACAAATTTATAAGGATCGTTGAAATACAAGGACGTAATATTACTTGTAGAACTCATTTATTTGTGAAATATCGATTTCTAAAATCCTGAATTTGAACTGTAACCCCTGTAACCTGTAACACCTTTCAGCCGTTTGGTCCTAAATTCACGTATAATATAATTAAGAACACGGAATTGCATTTTTTTATTACCAAATTTTGCCTTAGAAAGATTATATTTTTTTTTTCAATAAAATCCTCTTCTGGAAAAAACGTATTCTCCTAAGATTCCGGTCTAAAACCCGAAAGTAAAAAGTTAGAATTGATTAAAATACCAGAGAATCAAATTAAGAATGGATTTAAAATCCTGAAAAGCTAAAATCCCGAATGCGTCAAAAGCCTGAAGAAAATTCCAAATGGATCAAAATCCCGAATGGGTCGAAATTCCGAAGAGTTAAAATACCAAATAACTGAAACCCGAATATGAATAATGAAAATAAACTCCCGAATGAAATAAATCTCAAATGAGTCAAAATCCCGAAAAGACAATCCCCGAATGGATCAAAATCCCAAAGAAACAAAATCCCAAATGGATCAAAATCCAGAAGAACCGAGATTTCAAATATGTTGATATCCCGAAAAAACCGAAATTCAGAACGAACTCTTGAAGATCTAAAATCGAAAATTCCGAATGGGCCAAATTCAGAAAAACCAAAATTCCGAATGGGTCAAAAGCCTAAAGAACCAAAATCCCGAATGGATCAAACTCCTGACTGGGTTGAAATTTCAAACACTCAAAATCCAGACTGGGTCAAAATTCTAAGAACCGAAATCCCGAATGAATATTAACCAATTTAATCCTGATTGGGTCGATCGATTTTAATCCCGAATGAGTTGAAATCCCGAAGAGAAAATATCTCAAATGGATCCAAACTCCAAGGAATCAAAATCCCGAACACGTTAAAAGCCAGAAGAACCAAAAATCCCGAATGGGTTGAAAATCCAAAATCCAGAAGAACAGTATAATCCCGAATTAGTTGAAATTCTGAATGGTTCAAAATTCCGAAAACCCGTATCGATCAAAAATCTGAAGACGCAAAATCAAGAATATAGGGGAATGTAGGCAGCCTTCGCACATTTTTTCGTGCTTCATATTCAGGACTTTTTTCTGACTAAACTATAAAATGGGCAGTGAATTGCACTACACCAAAAAGTTCTCTGATCTTTTAAGTTTCTATACATGACAAATTCACTATCATAGAATTGTTGGTTTTTCTTGGACAGGAAAATGAAAAAAAAATATGACGATTTTTGCGATTCTTGTCCCCGGGGGCAGCGTTCACACGATGGGGGGTTTGGGTTCGTCATTGCTTTTTTACTCGAAATAAATTTTATACACAATTAAAAATTATTTTCCGATTGTTATACTGTACTCCCGTGAACCCGTGGAAGCTATCACTGCACTAAAAGAAGATCCTTAAAACACATTTTTTCACATTTTCTGTAGCACTGTTTTTTCTTCCGAATGAATATCGCAAAATCGACTATGAACATGTTCACGCTGTTCACACTGTCAATAACCGTCGTCTCATGGAGATGGGAAGGATACTATACGCCTGTCGAAGAGGAAATGACCACGAATGTCTCACTGTGGCTTATGAAGCTTTAGTGAGGTTATGATTTTCCAGCTGGAGTTGTTTGATGGATATGCGAACTCTCACACATTTAGTGTTTGAAACCACACACAGTGTAGTACTTGCGAATTTTCCGCTACCGTGAAAATAATTTCCCTCCGATGCAAAAAATTATTACGTAAATATCATCTCAAGTATACTCTTCATCCACTGTGTAAGTGATTTTTTTTTTTTAGAAATGAGTTTAACTATGGGAAATCAAATGGGATGTGCGTCATCAAAATTACCCATTTTGGGACAATTTTGTATTTGTGATCCTAGCACATAGAAAAGAAGGGCTCGGCTGCCTATTTTTACAATGAAGATAAGGCTCATAAATACTTAACTTATGGCTAAGAAATGCGGAATCAACTCTTTGGAAATAAAGAGAAAATTCGCATCGTTCGAAAGCTCACACGTACAAAGCCTGCCTACTAATATAAATAAAGATTATTTTAACTCTTTCGGATTTTCTTTTTATTTTGACCCTTTGAGACTTCCATCCATTCTGGATTTTTACCCTTTTGTGAGTTTTTAGCTATTCAGGATTTCGACTCATTTCAACTTTGAATGTTTCGAGATTTTGGCTTTCCGAATTTTGATTGCCGCCGATTTTCCTAAGTAAAAATATAAGGAAGAGGTAAAAATAATATCTTATCAGCGTTATAATACTCAGTTTACGTTCGTCGATGTTATTATAAGTCACAAGGTGTCCATGTCCAGGCTGAAATGAAAACCTTCTGAAAAATATATTTCTTTGCTTTTGAGCATGTCCTTAAAATCACCCGGATGACCTCTTTCAATACTATAACTCAAGATTAGGAAATATATATCATACTGAATCAAAGGAATATCTTTGTAAGCGAATTGAACTGATTTCAAGTTCATCAAATAAAAAAGTCTATTGTTCAGTACAATTTGTAAAGGCTCTTTAAGTATTTTTCTATATTTGACCTTCAAAATTCCAAGAAGGAATAATTCAAGGGCATTAAAATCTATGGACAAATTTTCGACTAAATATACAGCAAAATACATTCAAAAATGATTGATAGTCCTTAAAATAAACCCAATATAGGTTTCCAAAGCTGAGGATGGAATTCACAAAAAAATTGAAGGTCAAGTAAATGATTTCAAAGTTTACTTATGAGGAATC
Organism: Phlebotomus papatasi; assembly: GCF_024763615.1. NCBI lineage: Eukaryota > Metazoa > Arthropoda > Insecta > Diptera > Psychodidae > Phlebotomus > Phlebotomus papatasi. The sequence continues at coordinate 20,433,220 of NC_077222.1, forward strand.
CTCCTCCAGATAAGCTAAAAACGCTATCTTTAACGTTTTGGCCTTTAGGTCTAGTAACGAACTAATAGATAAACAACAACATGACATCTTTATCAGAAAATTATGTCACATTCTGACCACAAGAGAGTAGAAAGTCCATATGTAGTAGGTGTCAGAAAATCATGGGGTTATAAATTGCCCTTTCTCGATAATGATTCATTGTGTTTACAGAATCTTGTTACAAAGTAATAGGCGATTATTCAGTTTAACAGTACATAAATTGCACCATTATAAAACGATAATTGAATATGCATGTCATTAATTCTATAAATATTTCTACTAGGCCATCATTCGCAATTTACTCCAATGAAATGTTAACGAGTTTACTCTTAATTTTATTTTACTAATTAATATGGTGATTATAGTAAATGACTCTATAATATTGAACAATACTATAAAAAGTTATTACAATCTTGTTAATATACATTACAAACTTTTGTTAGTACATTTTTTAATCTTTTTAATTAAAAAAATTACTTTTATCAATCCTATGAGAGATGTTATTTTATATCCTAAAATTTGAATCTTCGTTAGAACTAGACTTACTTTATTAGAATTACAAAAATATGTTTAATTACTAAAGGAAAGTTATTTCCTATCCATTTCTATAATAAAACAAAATCTCTTATTAACCATTTATCAAACGGAATAATTCTTTAATAGAAAAATGCAAATGCATTTAACGTTCTTGGAAATCCAGAATCAATAGCTTCCCAAAAATTACTAACATTTTCTTTAGTGCATTATAATACTGAAATAAAAATTTATTTACAATTTCAGTCCTGTATGGAATGCAACGAAGAATTGAGTTATAAAGAAAATTTTATTGATTTAGTTGTAGCTTAGTTGTGAATATAGGACATTGAACATCTGGCGCATATTATCACAACAATCTTCAATGATAAATTGCTCGAGTTTTCAAAATATTCTTGTTTTACAAATTACTTTTGATTTCTTTCAAAGTAATAGCTAGACAGCACGTGATATAGAAAAAATAAGATAGGGGAGGACGGGGCATTTGGTCATTTTGAAGTAAGATATGTTAATCAGTTTTAAAGAAACATTCTAAAATTTTGCGACAAAAATAAAGATGTGTTCTTGATATTTTACAAGCTCAAACGGTAAGGTCAAAAACCCTTTCAACCTTACCGTATTTTTCCTTAAAAACCACTTATAAAAAATTAAAATTCTAATATACAAAATATTGTAAGTAAAAATAATATTTTAAGGTCGATATAAAAATATAAAAACTTTTTAAAATATTACAAAAACTTATTAGCAAAAAAAGTCATTCACCGATTGAAACGAATTAAAACTTATTTTCTTGTAAATTAAAGCTTTAAGTTGAACTTAAATGTTTTTTGAAAAAAAAAAGTTCTATTTCACAGCATTTTAAAATCAAATTCTTGCCTTTAAAACTGCATTAAAAAATTTTAAAAACCACTAAAAATGTTCCAGTTCGAGGATTATCGCTGTAGGGGAATTCTGTATTAGTATGACAATGTCATATGACATATTTTTCGTGATAAACCAGACAACGTGAAAGCCCAGTCAGAATCGAATGGTCATTGCAAGAAGCTCTATGAAGCTCTTAGTAATTGATATGAATCGAATTTTCGATTAGTTCTTCCGAATTTACCACATGTAAACTTTTAAATTTGTCATATGACATTGTCATACTTTACAGAATTCCCCTACAGGTTTTTCGTGGTTAAAAAAATTGGGCAATTTATCTTTAGATATTTTTCATACAAAAATTACGAACTGTAGACGTCCGCCAATTGAAAAGTGTTGTGTCATTAGTTTGTCATTTTGTAATATTTTTTTTCGAAAAAAATTATTTAAGCACTTTAAATATATATAAACATAGACTAAAAACTCAAAAGAGTTCAGTCGTTTCCTGTACTTAAAAAACGCGAGAAACAGTTAATGTGTTGGCTTCTGGCTTCTAATTCAGGCTAACCCCATAAAGTAAAACACCGCAAAATGTGTATTAGAGGAGAGCCGGTATGTTTAAGGCACTTTTTATGATTTGACTTTAAGTCACTATTTCCAAAACTCAGAAAATTATCTTGAAATTTGGTATAGCGCTTAGTATACTTGCTATAGATTTTATTTTTTATAAAGTATAGATTTTATTAAAATAACTCAATAATTAGTGTCATTTTATATTTATTTAAGGAGCTACGTGGATCTCACAGACTAAAATATATTTCCTTGACATCTTTTTTCGATAAAATGCAAATTATTTAATTCCAACTTTTAAGCATATATAAAAGCACATTTTAACTATTTTCTGAAATTTTCATTTCCCCTTTTCATAATTTTAAAAATTCAGCCGTTTGGACCGGAATTTTGGAGACGGTTTTTTGAAAAAAAAAAAAACTTTTTGGTGGACAAGATTTCTCAGTGTATTCATCTGACAAAAAAAAACTAAATATTACCTGTTAGATGAAGAGTTAAACACGTATTTGACATGGTAGAATTTCTTTTTACCTCGATCACAACTTATTTTACAAGACAAAACACGGTGCAAAAAACGCTAAAAATTGCATTTTATTTATAGAATTATGCCAAAAGTTCTGTTAAATTTTTTTTTGACGTCAGAATATACTCTGAAAAATCTTGTCTACGGATAAGTAGGATAAAGTGGTACGAGTTGGACAGGGCTTTTTTCTTGATAAATTTAGTACTTAATTTTTATTTGCATATTTTTAATGCTTTAGTTTTATAATTTGAATCCTAGTGCTTAAAAACAAATTTTGTGGTGTATTTATCAAGAAAAAACCCATGTCCAATTTGTAACTTCGAATTGTATAACTTGTAACACTATGTCCAACTTATATCACTTTCCAAAAATCAGGTTCCAAAGGCTGAATTTTTAAGATTTTGAAAAGAAAATTCCAAAAAATATAGCTAAAATGTTGTACTTTTATATGCCTAAAAAAACTGAACTAAAATAAAATATTATTATTTTGAAAAAAATTGAGAAAATATAGTGTTTTCCAGTCTTTTATTAAACTATTTAACAACCTTTCGGAATACTTTCTCAAAATAGAAAAAAAAGTATTCCACTTGCCCCGTTCTCCTCTATAATTCATTTCACATTTGCAGAATTTTTCTCAGAAAAACAAAGCCCAAAAATTAAATCGTTTCTTCAATCCAGAAAACAACGATAATGGATATTTGAGATAAATTTAGACACAGTATACATGGTTAGTAATTTCGGCCGGAGGCAAACTAAAATATGATTCTCTCTCTCTCGGTTCAATAACAATCCTCAGCATCATATACATATTTACAGATTCACGAGCATGTTCCTGTTTACAACTCAATCTCACGTATTAGTAAATCACAATTTGATACATTTGATTCAATTTTTCCTCGCACAACTTCCAAGTAAAAATGTTCATTACTTAAAACACAAAATTTTCCAGGAAAAAAGATGAAATAAAAAAATCAGCAATAGATTTAGAGGAGAATATCAACTAATCTACAAATTACTCTATAAATGAATTAATAAAAAAGAAATCTAGATGATAAACTAAAATATAATAAAAAACACTTGATGGACATTTAAAAATGTTTTAAGAATAATTTTTCCTTACTTAATTCGCGCACAATAAAATATCCAATTTCCCTGACGGTATGGTCTGCAATCAAAGAAAGACGAATAGAAAAAAGGGAAGAACGTATACCAATAATGAACAATTTATTGATGAGTGTGAACTTTTTTCTTTCACAAAATTTCACTGACTAATTCCTAGTGAAGAAATTTCATGAAAATAACCACTGACTTTTCCCTCTCATTTTGAGCTCAATATCATTTGCTTTTCACATTCTTTTTTTTTCTTCTTCAATATTCAGCACTTTTTCGGTCCTTCTTCAGTTCTTGGGCAAACATTTCTTTTAGAATGTTTGTAAGCAGCAAATGCGCTGATACAAAAATTCTTTTTCTTTTTTTTTTGCAAAGCCCAGAAGTCTCTCTTTTTTTTCCTCAGTGGTCGCCTTTTAAGCTTCTTTGGTAATTTTTTCTACTATCACCAAAGCAAAACATACATATTTTTGTCGATAGAGCTCACTTCAATTTCACTAATGCACCTTCTGCTTACAAAGTCTTTTCATCCCAAAAAAAAAAACTGGGACTTATCAGAAATATTATAGCAAGGGAGAGGATGTTTGAAAAGATATAACACAGAAGAAATAAAATGCAATTTTTCTACTCACTTGGAACAATTGTTGCGCCTCCATTTGTTCTCTGTCCCGCCAACAGAGATTGTTCCTCCTTCCGTGACATTTTCTGCATTTTAATAGATTTTTCCCCCCTTATTTGTAAAATTTCTTCTTTTTACTGCTTTTAACACAACCAACTCTCAGCTGAATATTCAGACTTTTCATACAATGTTGCTAACTTTTTACTTTCTGAAACATACAAAAAAAAACGAAAAACATATATTTTATATTGCATTAGAACAAGTTTAACTAAAAGAAATGACAAAAAAAGTGATAGGCACAAATATAGAGGAAACCAGAGTAGATTAGTCAACAATTGAAATTTCCTTTGTACACGGTAAAAACTTTTGGACACTGACCCAAAATATTGGAACAAGTTATCCTTGGAACAATTTTTTTTTGGAATCGATTTGCACCTAGAAAAGATATTTTTTGTTCCAAAGTTTTCTTTATAGGGTAAATGTCCTAATTAAAAACCATTTCCAGACACTTTAACTTTGACAGAAGATTTAACACATTAAGTTCATATTTTTTCGCAAGAGAATTACATAAATTTGCTCCTTGACTCTTTTAGAATGTTACAGTTTAGTGAAAATTCTTTAAATATAATTTGAAAACTTCTTAAATACAAGAAAAATACGCGAGCGTAAAATGCTTCTAATGGAAACATATTAATCCAAATGGAGACAAGGGAAAGTTTCTAATTGGAGACAAACAGTGTATAAGTGATACGGCGACGAAAGGCTTCCAAAACCTTGTTGAGTTGCTCTTGAGTGCAGGATTTGTTCTTATTCTTGGTCTTTTCTCTTTTCCCATCTAAAACAATAACAAAATCTCTCCAAAAAAATCATATTTCCAGGGTTTCCTATTAAAGCATTTATAGGCACTTCAGAAAAAACACTTTTTGTTCACGAAATAGGTAATTATTTCATTTGAAAACTTCACGTACCGTTAACAATAAAGATTAGCATTTAACTAAAATTAGCCAGGAATATGACATAAATATTAAACAAAACGAATAAACAACAGTCACCTCATTGTGTTTTTCATTGGAAAACATGGTCGATCGATGAAAAATTCGAGGGTGAAAAGGTATATTTTTAATTTTTCTCCGAAATTTATAAATTAAAATTTGTGAATATGAATGAATTTTCGCTTTATTTGGAGCAAAATTAACTAAATAATGAAACTGTGGTATGGAAAATATATAAATATAATAATTTAGTACTGTATTTATCGTGAAAACAATGATGTTTCCATTTGGAGTAGCGAAAAATTTCCATTTGGAGCAGGTTTTGAATTAGCTTAATTTACACAAATTTTGTTATGAAATGCAGTTACAATTTTGTTAGAGTTTTCTTTTGAAACCGTTTTGATACAGTGGAATATCTGCAAATTTGAGTTGATTTCGTTTTATACAAATTTGTTCCTGAAATTTGGAACAGAATTTGTTGCACTCGGCTCTTTTGTTCCCATTGTCAGGAACAAATTGGTACATATTTTTTTATAACTATATTATTCCTACATCTGGAACATATTTGTTCCAGATATATAAATATATATAATATATATAATTGGTGAAAGGTCGTGTAGCAAGTCAAGCAGAACATGTGGCCTCTAATAGCTCAGTTGGTAGAGCACTCGTCTAGTTAACGAGAGGTCTCCAGTTCGATTCTGGGTGGAGGCAGGAATTTTTCCTATCTCCACAAAGAAAAAATTGGATGATTTTGAGTGTAATTTGTTCTGATTGACGATTTCTCTGTACACAAATACAATTAACATTAAACTAAAGTTCGTAAAATTCTCACTATAAAAAATCGTTCTAGGACATCAATAAAAGAGATGGCAATGCGTCTGAGACATTGCGAGCTGCTCGAACTTCCGAGAAGGAGCTCTACTTTATATTCCTTTTCGCAAATCTTTCTGGTGCATATAAAATTATTGTCGAATTAAATTTGTCTATAAATCACCACAAAACCATCTTGAGGATAAAAATTGTTCAAGAGGGTTTCAAAAAATCATGAACATTTTAATTAATTAATTGACCAAATTTGGTGAAAATTAGACCCTCTATGTTAATTAAATTTTGACCTTGAATAATCCAAGATAACGATTTTTCTGGCGATGGGAGTCGACATGTTCAGCTAGACTACCTCCTAAGTATATCCAAAAATATGAATGAAATATCCAGGACCACTTTTGAGAAAAACCAAAAAAAAACATGCTTTTGGACGGGATAGAAAGGGTGGGGAATAATTTGGGAAAGTTAGTTCGCTAGAGAACATTGACTTGTGGGAGGGGGTCATCGAAGACCGAAAGTCAATATCTCTTACCCTTTGGCAGCGAGAATGGTTAGAAATTGAAAAAAAAAATGGATTCTGGAAACTGCTCTCTCGTGGAGTTCGAGCAGTTAAAAAGCTATTCAGCAGAAGCATGAGAACGTTTTTGTACCCCTTTATCTAAATTCGTGGAAAGCGGCGAAAAATAGAACAAAAAACAAAATTTCCTAAAAAAAAAACAGTTGTCGATATCTTTTTGCTAAATGTCCTAATCAGAATTTTATTGATTTTTAAAAAAGATCAAGTTCATATAGAAATTGAATTCTTTTTCAAATTTTCGAGAAAACTCGATGCGTTCTTTGTGTTCGAAAAACGATTTCTTTTGGGGATAATCCTCCAATGTGGTCCCCTTCTTACTAAAATCTTGGCTACGTCCTTGACACTGATTAGACGCAGAGGTGTGCAAGAAACCGTTGAAACCGAATTAACGTCAAATGAAACATGTACGTCAATGGTCAAAACGCTACTATAACAAACTTAGTTTGACGTTAATTCGGTTTCAACGGTTTCTTGCACACCTCTGGATTAGAGCCTCATATAAATCCTGAATCTATGTAACCGCAATCTATATATGCAATACTGAATATTTGTTCTTGGTATCCGAGCTCCCCCCCCCCCCTTAACCATTTGCTAACTGAGCCTTTCGCCGTGTCTCCACTACTTCTTGTGGCCTTTTGCTGCTGTCTAGGCGAATTCTCTAACCACTGAGCTATGAGGGCACCGGCTCTAATTGCTTTTGCCACTGATCTTAACCAATTGCTATGTGCACTTCAATTCGAAATGAGTTATTTTCGTATATGGACGAAATGTCTACCTAGGCATCATCTAACATATTTCCAACGTGGTTTTGAAGGGGAGCTGGGATTGCTGCTCTAGTTAGTCGCAGCAACGGCCGCACAGACGGACAGACAGCACAACGTCAAAAAAATCGAAGCTGCAGATTTACAAAACTCTAAATACGACCTCTTAGGAGGTAGGGAGTCGAAATATTTGTAGTTCAAACATCTTTTTGACATTTCAGAAAAAGTAATAAATGAAATCTAGATCTAGTCATCTCGCTCTCTTTTACACAGGCTTCAGACGTCAGGCTTAGCCATGTTGCTTAACTTCTTTAAACTCCTATCAATCAGAATTTTTTGGAATTTTTTGATTTAGGATTGGATATTAAGGAAAGGATATTATCAATGTAAATTGCTTGTTGTTAAGGATTTCGAGAGCTAGACCTCTAGTCTGAAGATCGCTTTAGACAGTTTTTGAAACATGTTTACAAAACAAAAGTTATCTTGCGCTAGGCAAAAGCATTACGACTTCGCTCAAATTTTACAAATGTAATTTAATTTAATTTAACACACAATGAATCTTTGAAAACATATTTCTGTTATTAATATTAACACTATTGAAGTTCCAATACACCTAAATTACTGCAGATTTAATATTTATATGACTGTAGTCTCATTCTATCACTTCACAGTCTATCGAGAACTTTGTGTAAAATACTTTAAAAATTAAAGTTCATTTTTTGACAAACGCTACTTCGAGAAAATATATATAAGACACTCTGCTATAATTACATAAAATTGCTTTTAACTCACAAGAAATGCACGATAGAAGAAATTAACATTTGTCTTTTAATTGAATAAAATTAGAGGAAAAATCCATTGTCTTTCTGTAGGCGGGAAAAGCTCTCTTGTAGTATATGTCAGTTTCAGTGGCACAGAGAGACTATTGCAAATTGCGATTTGAACAACATGCCCAAGTCCCTCTCAATAAGTATAACTTCAATGATAATATATATAGAGAGATTCTCTCATACTTTGACACAAATAACTCCAGAGGGTGAATTATTGAACGCGCACACATAAACTTCTCAAAAGTTTAACAAGATACAACCTTATATCACACTCTTAAATCTCTTCGTAACTTTACTTGAAATTATTTGACAAATATTATTTTATTGAATGTTAAAGTGTCGAGAAAATCTTTTGATACCCGCCAAGAAAAAAATCTCTGATTTGATAGCACTTTGCAAAGTAATTGGTCTAGCAATTGATAGTCGGGAACTTTAATCAGTTCACAACCAATAATTCAATTGATCGCATTGAGCATTGAGACACGATGTCATCAAAATGATTTAAACAGAAGAAAGAGCACTGTCCTAGCAATTTGCATAAATGTGTTCCAATTAATTTGCATTTTGTCTTCACGCCACACTGTCTGATGTGCAGATATTTTTGTTTGTGCCTTCTTTGGAGCTCGGAGCTCACTTCTGTTCCCACCCATTGTTCCATCGTCCCACAGAATACATCATACAGACTACAGACCATTTTCTTCATTGACAAAGGCACCAGACTTCATGCAATCTTGTTGGAAAATTTGGAATATTTCCGGCAAATTAAACATTCTCGGAAATCTCAGCTTTATCACTTCTTTTTTTTTTACTTTTTAAATGTGCAAAATTATCAAGAATTCTGTAAAATGTGCTTCTGAATCCGGCTGTTGAAAAGTTGTGTTACGAATGCTATCAAGAAGGGTGTGATTTATTGGAATATTTAGATAAGATTTTAGATTAAGTATATACCGTACATGAGACTTGTTATGAGTATTCCCACACTATACAATTGCTGTGCAATAATTTAGCTTAAAAACACGTGAAAAGAATCTAACCTAAATATATAGACCATACATTTCAATACAAAATTTGAAAAAGTCTCAATTCTTTTTATGAATTCTTTTAAACTTCATACAATTTTTTGTCAAGCCACAAAACTCAAAAATAATACGAAACCATTCCATCGCCGTTTTAGCATTGATACTATCCCCAGGCATTTAACGCATTATACATTTATTTGTTTAATTTGGAATTAAGTTTTATATTTTAAATATTATAGTTTAATGCAAAACTTTAACTTATCAATACAATGCTATCTCTCTATATGCACAGTTTGGGTACTTTTTTTGACAGTTCTCTCTCTGAATATGCACCACTTTTTTCGAAATTCCCAACGGTTTTTTTTTCTTCCTTTTAATAAATTATCATTTTTTTATTGTTTTAGAATTCCCCGTGTTATTTTAAATATAATATAAGACAGAAAAAATAAAATTAAGAAAATTAAAAACAAGAAAAATTAGTTACCAAGAAAATAATTTTCTGTATTACTTTGTCAAAATGTAAACAAATTGATTGTGAATGCAACCGACACAAAAGCTGTGCATATAGAGAGTGTGCATATAAGAGAGACAGCACTGTATTGCATATTAGGTGAGATTTTTAATAATCTCACCTACTATAACACTATGCAACACGATTTTTGGCACACGGATCTCACATGGTACGTTTGGCAGAGTTGAGTCCCCTGATCAAGAATCTGTTCTTGATTTTTCTCCTATTACTGCACAATTTTCTTTAATTGTTTTTTTTTTGTTTTTGCTGTTTTGTCACATATTATCAATTATTCCTGCGGTTCTAGTGTATAGAACTTAATAAATGGACATTCGTTGGAAAGGTAAGTAGTTGTGCTTCAACTTGAAAATTATGTGATATTTTTTCAAAAAATCCTTGGGGGCGGAAAAACAAAATCAAACTAAAATTTCCCAAAAATTACCTAAGAAAGCAACTTTTGAAAAATCATATAAACTCAACTAAACTAAATATTAATGTACTCTCTTTAGCACACAATAGATTTCACATTGGGCTATATTTTCGCCATAGAAGACATTCAGCTCCGATACCTCTAAATGCCTTATTTTTTAATTTTTACCAGAAAATTTTCCAGAAGAAATGCTCCTTTTTTTGACCAGATTGTTACCAAGTAGGGGAAGGAGAGGTGGGCCGTCTTTGGAATGTATGGATGAAATTTAGAATTTAGAAAACTCTCGTTAAATGTTACAACTATTTGAACATAGAATTATCATCCGATTTAATCAAAGGTCCGATTAATCAAAAAATCCATTTTCGAATCTTCGATGTCGAATATCTCGGAACTTCCATTTTCAATTTTGATGAAATTTTAGTATGTTATAGCTGAGGTCAAAAGATTTCCAACGATGGGTCGCACTTTGCCCTAGCTCTACCCTGACCCGAGCTATAAAGGAAAATAACCTGACCGGACCATATCTTCAGTGTTTATGAAACGATTTCGATGAAATTTTATTACTTTGTATCTGAGATAGAGACTGTTCTGACGATAGGTCGCAACCGTCCCTACCCCACCCCACTCTACCCTGACTCTTACTATATCGAAATTGATCGGACTCTATCTCTAATGTTTATTAACCGATTTCAATGAACTTTTTCTTCTTTTGTTGGCCTTCCTCGCTCAGAATATTTTAACCATTTAACAGTGTTTTCTTTAATATCCAAAAAAAGTAGTTAAATAATTTGTCTACGGTAATTAATGGTCTACTGAACTGAAAAAAACCATCCATTCTTCATTATCTCTTTCTGTTTGGGCGCCAGGTGAAAAAAGGTAAAGAACGCCTCCAGGCGGTCATATCGGTTCTTAAGGCATAAAAGACTGAATTTTTTTTATTGAAAAATAGTGAACAAATAATAAAATCAAATGAATTTTAAACGTTTTTTATGGATGAATGTTCTATGATTCTCTAAGAAATGATAATTTTTAGGAAAAAAACGTTTATAATTTTTATAATTAGACATTAATGAAGCTCAATGAGTTTCAATGAGACTGATTTTATTTCACGATCTTTCACGATCTATCACGAACCAGCTCATCTTCTGGTTTTATTTCACGATCTGTGACATTAAAGGACGAATTAGGGAATTAATCATCACTGTTGAAGTCTGCTTCTTTATCAATTTCGCTTAATTCGCAGAAATCGACCATTTTACTCATTCTGAACAGTCTTCGTGTAATCTGAATTGTTTTCCATGATTAATATCTTGCAAAATAATAATATATTTTACTAGAACAACCAAAAAAATTAAATAAAAAAATAGATAATTTTTGAAAATTGTACCCTTGAACGGATAAGACCGCCCACAGGCGATCTTCCTTTTTTTCTTCTTAAACTCATACTTTTAGTTTTTTCACACTTATGAATTGAAATATACAAACTAGAAGAACATATCTTTCAGGAAATAAGATTCTTACTACAGTTGGATTACTTTAAAACAATCTTTTTTGCATTTGAAAACGAAAAATGTCGCGAACGACATTTTGTTGTTTTATCTCTGACCTGTCACACAAAACTGAAGATGGTAAGCAGACGAAAGGTCAAAATGAGTTCAGCTTCAGAAAATAAGTTAGTAAGACTATAACTGAGGACACTGTATATATTTCAACTTCAAATAAGTAATATTACCGCAGTAAATACGATCTATAGAATGACCGCCTGGAGGCGGTCTTACACATGAGAGGGTTAATATCCTTGAAACATAGAAAAATGATATTTGCTCTTGTATACCATAGATTTAAAAATTTTGTTCGAGAGGAGACATACACAGCGTTTCACCTCGAAAAAATGTTAAACAAATTCAATTTCATCATAAAAAATGATTCTTTTATGATTAACTTCATTCCAGACATGGTATTTATTGGAAAATTTTAACCTCTTTTCGTTTTTCCAAGTATAACCCTGTTGTTCAAAATCTATTTCTAACTTAGTCAGGACTCATCTGAGAAACTTTTTAACCAAAACTTTCCTATAGAATACCTTAGGATGACGTGCTAGATTGATTTCGACACATTGAACTATTTGAAAATCCTGAATTGTTGTTGTTTTCTTAATACTATTGGCCCGTGGAACCAATGACCACCAAAATTCCGAGTCTTATGTTTACGTAAACACCATATTGTGTTATGGATTTTTGATTTTCGTAATTTAATGTAGTCAGCTATGATATTTACAATCATTCCATGTGCTTTCGTAGCTTCAAAAACCTAATAGAGCCTCTAACAAGAAATTTCTATATTTGCTCCATTTTCTCATAGTTTTCTTTATCCAAAATTTGAAAATTAATTGTCAAGACACTAAATAATTATTGACATTACACTAAATTTTGTTATTTTTTAAATAATTGATATAAATTTGAGTTTATTACAGTGGTTCTATTTTATTGTCCGAACACATTATCACTATTCACGTCAGGAGCGTGACATTAGCTCTAAAAAATGCGACCAGTTTTAGTGTAAATTATTTCCCGTTTTCGCACAAATTTCACGAGATATCTCCGAAACTATGTAGGTTGCCAATTTAGGGTTTTTGGTTGCCTATTCTATATTAAATTGGCATTTATTTTGTATTTGTATTATTTGCTAATTCATTCTACACTGACAGAAATCAGCTAATAAACTCAAGTTTTTTTCAGCACGCTAGAAACATATGGCAAACATAGGAAAAGTCAAGCCCCTGATTCACGTACTATATGTCAAAATAGGGATCTCTAATGGCCAAAACAACACTTATTCGACGTATGGATATCACTTGAACATTTCTACATCAAAATTATTTCAACGCATTGTGTTCTTGACAAATTCTTCCATCGGAAATTATTTCTTTATTCTCTTCAAGTATAACCGTATCAAACTATTAGAATTGGCGATCGGCACTGATTTAAGGTCTGAAACAAAAAATGGGGGTCAGCCATGAGAGCTTCTAAACCTAACCTTAAATTTTACCTGAGCCTTGAAATCTTGCCCTCTTAAAATCTTCCCCAATTCTGGCTTTCTTTCCTTGTTTATCCTATAAATAGAATCCTTTTAAGTCCTCTAATTCTGTCTTTCTTTAGTTTCCTACTTACAGGTATTTTCTAACTTTTAGTTCAAAATCTTCCTCGTAGACGTCCTTCAGAAATTCTGTCATAAATCCTATAAATAAATCTTCTGTGACACGTCTAGCCAAATTTTCTCTTGGTTTTTTACTTACAAAGCTTATAAATTTCCAGCAAATTATCAGTTCTATAATTTTTCGTCCGTCATGATCGAATTCCCACCAAAAACTAGCATCTCTACGTTTTCACCTACATGGAAATACTAAAACTACAAAATGGCTGCCCACTTACAATTCTATCAATTTGAATTTGAATCTGCAACACATTTGGAATAAAAAATTACAAAAGAGAGGTTATTAGAGGTGGTCCTATTATTTTGCCCACCACTGTAGGTATGTTTGGAATTCATGACATTAAATTTTAAATTTGTCACATGACATTATCGTACTATTACAGAACTCGTGAACTAAGTAGGGCATTTGATTTTGTAGGGGTCTCTCAAGACTCCAAGCCTCTATTTACAATCACGTAGGCTATAATAGCGTCTGTCCTGAATATCTATAGAATTCTGGGCACTTTTTTGAGCATGCTGTGAGGGTGGTTTAGTTGTGAACAACATAACGATGAAAATCCATTAGATATTTTCCCATTTTTGCCCCCCTTCACCCAGCTTATTTAAACAGCTGTCTCCACCATATTTCCCCATACTTCCTTAAGATAAGCTTAGCCTGGGAATATTGATAGTAATTCAGTTGGAAAAAATCCATAATTGCGTGATTGAAATTACAATTATGTGAATGACGAAAGAAATGCACAATGGCAAAGTGAAAAGGTCAATGATTGTTGACAATAACTCTACTCTCTTTCACATTTTATTGCACCGGTTCCATGAATGAAATATCTCCGGGGAGGGAGAAATCGAGTGTCCCGGAACTAGGAAAAATTGTGAGAAAAAATATTCGTGCAATGTTTTGAGGTTAGAAGCCTTTTTGATGGTTTTTTTAGGTTTTCCGGCAAATATCTTCACAATATTAGTTTGGAATAATTCAGTAGTGTTGTAGATATGAACACTGGGGGATTTTTCTTGTAATTTTGTGGTATTTTGGGGGTAAAATAATATTTTTCCATGGATTTCTCACCTCTGAACGAGTGACGTCGGGAAAATCTTCTTCGCACTGATAAAATTAATTGTACAGCAACCACGTTTTCTTGCCAATACTGAAGCACATGTTTCAATTTCACTAATTCAGAAGCTATTTTGGATCACGCAATGAACTCTTCATTTGCTCCCCGGACGTCTCTTTTCGCAACTTTTCAATTTACCATATTCTTACACAGGAAAAACCGCAGAACACATTTTTCACTTTTATCTTTCTACACAAATTCGTCGATCTACATACAAACAAGATAAACAGTAGTAACCTTGATACAATCGTGCCTTACAAAACTCATCAATTGAATTACTGTTTACAATATCTTATCAATTAAATTAATAAATAAATGCTGCATTTTGTAAACGAACTGGGTAGACATGTTTAGTTGATGACTCTGTCACAATTCACAGATATTGTATTTTTGGAGGGAAATCCATATAGACAATTTCTAACAAAATAAATATTTTCAAAATGCCAAATGCAGGAAATACCATTATCAAGTGTATCTGTATCATCTGTATCAAATATTGTCCTAGTTTTCTAATAAAAAATGCCAAAAACGTGAGGAAAACTTCAGCGGTTAACTTAAAAATCACAGAATTCTGTGATAACAAAATATATTCTAAGTCCACTTCCACTGGAATAATTTTGCAAATTTTCCGCAAGGGGCGCTGTAAGTCAAATTGGAAGGGAGCCGGTTTGTTTACATTTTGGCACAATGGTGACCAGCAAACTTGAGGAATTGCAAGATTTCTTCAAGAATCACAACAAAGTCCGGGAGCAGAAGGCTCATACGTCTAAAGTACATTCCGTGGGATGGAACTGCGATGGGAGGAAACTTGCTTCGGGGTCCTTTGACAAAACCGTGGCTATTTTTTCCCTCGACAGGGAACGTTTGGTAAGATTACCAATAGAAAAACCTTAATATCCTTATTTTAATCCCAGTAATTTGTCTTTCAGAGCAAGGATATCACCTATCGTGGCCACACGGGATCTGTGGACCAGCTCTGTTGGCATGCAGCCCTGCCGGATCTCCTCAGTACGGCAAGTGGTGATAAAACTGTCCGGATCTGGGATGTCCGTGCCGGAAAATGCGCAACTATCGTCAATACGAAGGGAGAGAATATCAATATAACCTGGTCACCAGATGGGAACACAATTGCAGTTGGGAATAAGGAGGACTTGGTGACTTTTATCGATACACGAACCCACAAAATCCGCGCAGAGGAGCAATTTGGTTTTGAGGTCAATGAAATCGCGTGGAACAATCGCAGTGATTTGTTCTTCCTGACAAATGGTCAGGGATGTGTTCACATACTAAATTACCCAAATCTCGAGGTCAAGGACATCCTAAAAGCTCACCCTGGGACGTGTATTTGCATTGAATTTGATCCCACGGGGAAGTATTTTGCAACGGGAAGTGCAGATGCTCTCGTGTCTCTCTGGGATGCCGAGGAGCTTTCCTGCATCCGTGTCTTCTCCCGGCTGGACTGGCCCGTCCGGACAATCTCTTTCAGTCACGATGGGCGACTCCTGGCGTCAGCTAGCGAGGATCTTCTAATAGACATCGGCGATACGGAAACTGGAGAGAAAGTTGCTGATATTTCTGTCGATGCAGCCACATTTACAGTAGCCTGGCATCCCAAACAGTACCTCCTGGCCTTTGCCTGTGACGACAAGGACTCCTGCGATCGCAGAAGAGATGCCGGAAGCCTCAAAGTCTGGGGATTCACTGATTAAAATGTTCTTTATTTCTCATTTAAATAAATTCGCTAAGCCCACTTAGAGATCAACGCCAGTCGAATTTTCCCAGGCGGCTTGGAGCGAGCCGCCGAGCTTTTTCTTAGCCGCAGCAGCCGAAAATATTTAAAACGCGCAGCGAGCCGTCGCAGGCAGCAATTTTTTCGCGCGTCGCGGCTTATTTTGTTCAGATTTATAATTCGTCAGTTAAATCAGCATTTATCGTAACTTCATTTTTGCGATTTTAAGATATATACATATTTGGAATCAGCGGTATTTTGTTTATTAAACGCACTTGTGAAAAAGAAACTTTTATAAGCCCAATAAAAATTATTTTAAATAAAAATTATCGTAAGTGCCCTTAATTAAGAAAAATTTATCAGAATTTGTCGTAACTTCCATTTTTGGAGAAGTTACGACAAATTTCCATACAAAATTTTCAATAATCAGCATTTCCCGTAACTTTTTTTTGCTCACTTGCGTGGCTTGTAATTTGCAACAGAATTGTAATATTTCTCAATAAAACGTTTATAAACTCTTCCAAATATCGAAAGACAGTGCGAATAGTGTAACATGAAATCATTTTAATTCAATATTTGCGAGAAAAAAGTGAGAAAAAATCCCTGCCCATCTGTCATTAATTCAAAACAAAACAAGCGACACGGCGCGCAAAATTTATTAAACAAAACTTATGAAATAAAAGCTTTTAGGGACAGGGATAACAGTATTATTGACTAATTTAGTCAAATAAAGGCGCTTATTATCACTAGAATAATTCAAATTGATATAATGCATTTTAGAAAATTGTCGTAACTTCCAGAATCTCCATACATTGGAAGTTACGGCTTTATAAACGGTGGAAGTTACGACAAAATATTATTGTTATTCTTCTAACATATTTCTCAATATTGCAGCTTTTAAATAATTTTATAAAGATTTTCTCGAGTTAACTTACAGTTTATTAGTGCCACTTTTATTATTTTGACTCAAAAGTATCGCATTCGGGGCTCATTTTTGAGAAAAATAATATTGAACTGAAAATTTCGTCTCCTGAAAAGTTGTCAAAAGGAAGTTACGACAAATGCTGATTTAACTGACGAATTATCGAAACGCAAAATTAGCTAGTGTGAATTTCTGTAGTAAGTAACTAATCAGATATCTTTTCTGGAACATTTATGTGTTCTGTTGACTTCAAATTTAGCTTCTTTGTCTCTATTTTGCTACTAATATAGGGAAAAGTACTCTCTTTTCGAACGTTCATGCCTTCGAATAATGTTAATTTTCTTTTATTTTCCTGAAAGAGTTACACAGATTTCTAACATAATTATCAGTAATTGGTAATAAGCTAACTAATATTATTCGAAGGCGTGAACGTTCGTTGTACTTTTTGCTATAACACAACGGTAATTGTTAATTATGAACATTCAGAATGTAATTTGTAATAAGTATCAAGTGATGACTGAATTACCGCAAAATCTTAACTTTTTAATACTTAAAAAATGTGGGCTTATTAATTTAAGAAACAAAAAGTGACATTTAAAATTCCCAGTAATGCATGGTTTTTACGACATGTTATTTGCCAATATACTTATTTTTTTGTAAAATTATTCCACTATTTTACTAAATTTAAACCTTTTTAGTACAGATTTAAGATTTTAGAATTAGAAATTTCTTACATTAGTAAAAACAGATAAATTTGCTCATCCGCAAAAAAGAAATCCTTTTTTGAATTAAAGTTTCTCTTTGTGTAGTAGGGTAGAAAAACGTAATTTGGAACATGATCCAAATGGAAATTCTTCACAACTTCATATAAAAATATAGAATTTTTCAATAATAAACACAGTACTAAATTTTCATTTACAATAATCTCTGTTGCAATCTTATTATCGGATTCTTCGTGCTCCAGATAAATCTAAATTCCATTCACATTAAAAAGTTTTAATGCAGGGGCATCTCGACATTAATTTTTCCATACGTTTTTGTATAAAGGCACTGAAATCTACAGAGAATTTACTTATCAATGTGATATATTTCGAAATTGTGCGTATAAAGCTATTTAAAAATACATATTTCATAATATTCACCGAAAAAAATACAAGAATTACGAGCAAATTTGTTTCAGATGCGATGCAATATGCAGTGAGTGTCAATAGTTTGTTGCCTAATGCATGTTTGAGAAAACAAGTGAAAAAACTGATAGAAAAAAAAATACTTTTTTAAATTTTCCTTTTTCAGATGAGTTCCCTGTAATCCGTAGATATTATTTATATTTTTCAAAAAAAATAATTAATTTTATTTCATATCAAAAATAATTGTTTTCCAAAAGTTGGTCATTTTTGAAAAATCAAAAGTTTGTTGCCTCATTTAAAAAAACTAATTTAAAATGGTCAAAACATGCAACCAACTTAATGTAAACCAGTTACATTTTGAGTTTATGTCATTTGAGAGGCAAATAGTGGATTTGTACATTTTTAAGGTTGTCAATGGCAAATATATGTGTATAACGGCGTTATCACACTTGCACATTAAAATTTTAATGTGATTCACATTAATTGTCGCTTGTGAGCGTCCAAATATCTTATTTGTGTCTTTGAGTCACTTAATATTTGGGGTTTTTCTATTTATTGATAAAGAAGTGGACTTGGCCTGCAAAAATAAGTTTAAATTTACCTAAAACATAAATATTTTTCACATTAAAAAATTAAAGAGAAAATCGCATTAATTTTTTGCATTAATGCTATAAATCAATTTATTTCAAATTTTGCGGGTCAAGTCTACCTTTTTATCAACAAATAGATCAAATTTGAATATAAAATGATTCAAACACACAAATTACACATTTGGACTATCACCAGCGACAATTAATGTGAATCATATTAAAATTTTAATGTGGCAAGTGTGATAACACAGTAAGAGTGATGATAAATAACAAGAAATAATCTGTTTTTTGATAATTCATAATTTAGTTGAAAATGGCAAATTACAAAAAGTTAAAAAGTTGGAAATTGTCCAGAAATACTATTAGAATGAATCTACGTCGTTAGTCGTCAAATTTTATGTTCCCATTTTTAGGTAAGGTTCTGAATTGGTTTATTTTAGGGTAGAGTAAGTACTTTTCGCCACCTTAAGGTTTGACACCCTTATAATTCTTACACTTTTTGTCGAAATAAAATGAAATTTTGTGTACAAGTGCTTTGAAGCATTGTCTATCTACTGAACCAGGAGACTTTCCGGGAACTTTTGAGTATCTGGTTGAAAAAGTACATTTCCTGCAACAATGCACGTTTCAGTACTTTTCGCCACCTTGTAAACACTTTTTCGCCACTGTGTAAGCACTTTTTCGCCACTTGTTTTCAATTGATTTTTAAGAAACAACAGCATTCGAAAACCCCCAAAAGTACAAGGCACAGTACTTTTCTTATTTAACACCGATATTATACAATTATTAAAGTATTTCGAATGATTTTTTGCACATTTTTTATTTGCGACAAAAATCAATTGAAAATTACGCCTGTTTCAACTAAATTCCGCGAGGAGCGCCACTTGTAAAATGCTTGGAAAAATGAGTGGCGAAAAGTACTTACACAACTGAAAAAAGTAAGCCCTATTTCACCACATCCGTATTTCTTTATTTTTTTGGAAAACATTATTAAAAAGTGATATTAGAACAAAGCTCAATTAATACAGGATTGACTTTCAGTGGAAAAATATCGAATACTGTACTGCAAAAACATAAAATATTGCAAGACAATTTGTCTGAGCGTTGACAAGTTTATTAAGAACTCCATATTTTTTTGGTGACTGTTCACCTTGTCGACAATTTCTTTAATTAACTTGCAAATAATCTAGTCGGTGGAGCATCTGATATGGTTTTCTGATTCATTTGGCTAGAGGTCACGAAATAACACTCATTTCGTAGTTCCACGAACTCATAATTTCTTTAAAAAGCGATTTTAATTTAGGTGGCGAAAAAGGGCTTACTGGCGAAAAAGTACTGACTCTACCCTACCCTGTCATGATTCTTTTGCATAATAAGTCTGCTTTTACTATTAAAATCTGATATTCTGACCAACCGTTACTACAAAAATACTAACCACAAATTATGAGGGATTTTAAGAATGAGTAAACTTGTTTTTAGATTGACTCTGAGAAGCTTATAAAAATCAAATTGAAAACTTCTAAAATCAAGCGTATTTGTAATTAGTGGTCACATCCCAGTGTTTTCTAATTGATTCAAGAGAACCTCTAAAACCAATCATAGAATTTCCAAAGTTAGGTGAAGTGCTTCTACAATCAACTCAGATGGTTTCTATAGTATTGATCTTACAAAAGTTCTGAAGTAAATCCTAAATATATTAAATATTAAGGCTAGTGCTCTAATAATTTACATTATGAGGAGATAAAATCAAATATTAATTACTAAAAATTGTCACTAAGTATTTCTATCTTCAGATTTTCAATAAATCTACCACCATATTCTATTGAAATTAATTCGATCCTATTTAGAAGACATTTTGGGTAGATCAAATCCTAAATATTTAATGATTCAAATTTGCAAATTACCCCTTAGTATATTTTATTAGTGATCATAAATGTTAATCGCATTAAAATTCTAAAGTAGAGGAATAGCTCGAAATTGTAAAATATGTATTTTCTGTAAAATTATATCAATTAAACATTTTGTCAAGAGAAAAATGTATAATAAGTTACCCATCTCAACAATATTTTCCCCAGTACATTTGAGAATCGATATAAAATGGCTCAAAAATCATATTTTCGAAAGTTGTAAAGCAGTAAATTTTCTATGCTAAGTGTAAAATTAAATGTCAGTTTTGATAAGTTTTGTCCATTGTTTACTGATTACAAATATTTTGGAGTAAGTAAAAATGAATTTTTTGTTCTCTTCTAAAATAATTTCAGTTTTGTTTCAACTTGCCCCTTTTTGAGAAATTTTCGGCATTCTGTCATTCAGATAAAATTATTTTCCTTATCACATGCCAATGAAATTCACATTTTACTTTATTGTGCGTTTTTTTTATTATTAATAGGCAAATGTTATGCTTAATTCTGAAATTGATAGCTTTTCCTTTAAAAGTTTTTATTGGAACTAAACGTTTTCCATGAATATTTTTGTAATTCTAGCAAAAAATATTCTAATTTTGAGGACAATCGGTGTATAATAGTGGTTGTAATCGAAAGATATGAAAAAAAAACGCCGGCGCGCCTGGCTGAGCCGCAGCCGACATCCTCGGCTGGTGCGCCGGCGCGCAGCGAGCCGCAGCCGCCGAAAAATTTTCGGCGTCGATCTCTGCGACTATGACCAAGTCTCTTCTTGATACCGTCCATTTGAGAGCATTTCCTGCACATTCTCCTGCCCAATCACCTCACCCAAAGCTTCCTTGACAGCTTGAGGCATGTTCTTGGAACTTCCAGCCACGAAAAAGTATCCTCCCTGGTCGTTTAAGCAACTCCGGAGAAGTTCTCCATTCTCCCTGATCCTCTGCTGAACATATCTGCAAGAAAACCTTCATAAATCCTGAAAATATCTCCCCCCTTTCACCCAAACAACTCACATTTTCTCTTCCTGATCCCTGGAAAAAGCCGTAATGACTTTTAGCAGCCCCTTCCCTTCCATTCTCTTCAATTCTTCCTCGCAGTGAAAATCTCCCTGACGATTCCGACATCCAAAGAACAAGACATTCCTCCCACATCTCCCATCCACAAACTTAGCCTCCTTCTGCAGCAAAACACTCCGGAAGGGAGCCAATCCCGTTCCTGGACCCACCATCACCAAAGGCTTTGCAGGGTCTCCCGGTATTTTCAAGGTTCCCTTCTTCAGCCATCCAACTATTTTCGCTCCCACTGGCAAATTCTTCAGCCACGTGGAGCACAATCCCTGCCTGGGAGTGGACAAAATACTTCGGTATTCCACCACAGCCACCAGAATCTGAAGTTTCCCAACTTCCGGACACGAAGCTATTGAGAATGATCGAGGTTTTATTGGCTGAAAGACTTCCATGAGGATTTCCAGGGTTAATCTCGACGTGGCATGGGGGAAGTCTCTTAAAACCTCGACAATTGTCCTCCGTGGACGATTAGCATAGGCACAGAGATCCTCCTGACCAATTGGCAATGAGAACTCTAAGAGTTTTTCACGTTCAAGCTCATTGAGGCAGTTTCTGGCCAGAAGAGCAAAGGCACGTGGTCGTGGAATGGCATTCAAGTCCCAATACTGTGTAGCCAGAGATCTCAGTGAGATTGGGGCTTTCAGGAAGTCAGGAACTGGCATTTCTGAAAAGTATCCATTGAATTTTTGTTTGAAGAAATCCCAGGAGTTTGTATTTTATTTGTTCGATTTGTGAAAATTCCTGGTTAAAGTTTATTTGCTGATGCAGGGATAAGCCCGATAAGCTTCTTTCTCAACTGGATTCCAAGATCATGTACATGTTCAGGAAATTACACATAGAACTCCCAAACATTACATCCCTGATCACGAGTTTATGTCATTCAACTTTCAATAAATCTCCCGTGGCACCAGAACCAAAGAAGAACGACCCAATGCAGATGGAAGAAATAGAAGGACCTCTAACTCCTAAAAAATGTGGTGATTGTTTTTGGGAGAGTTTAGAAATGCTGAAGAAAGTCCTATCCAATGAAGATGTTATCTTTTTCCTCATGATTGGCACATTCATCTTTTCAATCGCCCTCTGGACAGTCGCAAAATGGTCAATAACTCGCCAGGAAAAGGCTCAAAAACAGAAAAGAATGAAGAGATTACAGGATCGACTTCGAAGGACCAAAAATCTATCTTCAATTTTGCAAGATTTGAGTTCAGGAGAAGAGATTGTGGCTAAAGAAAACAAAGAGGAAGATTGCGATGAGGAAGTTCAAGAAGTAGGACACTTTGAGGTTATGGGAGATCATCCTGATCCTGTGCCATCCCGAGAAAATATCCCAGAATTTTCCGATTCTGCTCGGACTTATACCCCTTCCACCTTAACCCCTCGAAGCGAAATAGAGCCTACGACTAATCCCATAACTCCTCCTGCAGAAATTTCCACTCCCAGTCCTTTCACTCCGAACGAAGTTCAGACTGTTAGAAAGAAATCTCCAGCACCGGAAGTTCCATCATCCCCAAAAGTACCCAAGACAACCGAAGACACCGAGAGATCCTCTGTGAAGAGCAGAATTTCCAAGTACAGCAAACTTCGAGTGGATCCTCTAGAATTCCGCTATAAACGAATGAAAAAGTCCCCACAGGATCTCAACGTAGCCTTTGGATCTCGACTGGCAACACCTAGAATAGGCAACTTCCCCTGCGACACCTTCCCCAAATCCCTTAGCAATCAAGTTTCCCCGACTCTCTCAATGTCAAGAAGTTCATTGGTACGTTCCCAAACCAATTTGTCTTTTGTATTGAAAGGAAATCCTCCTGAAAGCATCCCAAGGAAGATCCCAAAAGGACCAGAACCGCAAACAAAAAGTCCAGAAATTTTAAGTACAAGTTCATCAGAAGCTTCAAATAGCATCAAATCCTAAGTTTAAATTATTCATTTGCTGAGAAAAAAAGCTATTTTAATGGAATATTTTGAGAATTAAAACTCTTGTATTGAATATCATTATTCCGTGTTTTAAATTGTTGTTAAATTTAGTGTTTAATTCTTTCGCGTCCATAGGGTCATATATGACCCGGGGAAAAAAGTTTCTTTTTGGCTATTTACATTAACCCTCTAACGGTGTTTTCTTTAATATGCGAAAAAAAAAGTTCTAAAACAATGTTTTCTAGGATAATTATGATCCAATAAAGTCGAAAAAACCATCCATTCTTCATTATCTATTTTAGTTTAGGCGCTACGTGAGAAAATATAAATTTTTTTTGAAACTCTTTTTGCTTCTAAAATTCACATTTTTAGTTTTTTCAAATTTTTTAAATAAAATATACAAAGTAGAATGACATATCTTTCAATAAAAAATAAATTTATTTTAGTCAGATAACTTTAAATCGGTATTTTTATGGAAATTGGAAATGAGTTTCTTTGCACAAATATTTTTTGTTGCTTTTTCTCTGACCTGTCACACAAAACTGGGAATAGCAACCAAACTAAGGGTCAAAATGAATTCAAACTTTCAAGAGATGTTTATATATAAGACTATTACCGAGGACACTATAGCACTTTTAAATAAATAAAACCTTTATTGTCGCTGTAAATGTGATTTTTGTGAAGACCGCCTGGAGGCGGTCTTACCCGTTAGAGGGTTAATTGAAATCTAACTGGAGTCTTGAGAAAATGAGCCAAGAATCTTACATCCTTCTTTTATGATGTCGTGCACGAACAGATAGATTTCAATTAACGTAAATACCCAAAAAAACTTTTTTCCCCGAGTCATGACATTACCCTATGGACGCGAAAGAGTTAAGAAGGGTACTTCTATATTAAAAGTTTGCTGAACTTGAGAAGTTCGTAAAACTACCTCTAGAGGCACTTATATGGGCTTCAGACCCAGGGCCGGATTTAGAAATCTGGAGGCCCAATGCCCATTTGTGGGGGCCCCAAAAATTTTACGTTTTCCAACAGTGCGACAGCTTTAAAATTTTATACAATATAATGCTTTTCAATCCTACAGGTAAATTTGAACAACTTTAAGTTTACCTAAAAGCTGAGACTTTAATTTTACTACTCGAACTACAGGATGGCTGAAAAAAATGCAACAAGTTTCGAGCGCATAGCTGTCAAACCGCTGGTGACAGCGGTTTCATATTTTGTATAGTGATAGTTCATTTATATTGACCAAAAGCCTACAAAAGCATTTTCGATAATATTTTGTAAAAGTTTTTTTAAACCGTAATGGAGCTTAAGCATGACAATTTAATGTCGCGGTATATTTTTCAGGATCGTTAGGGCTCTTCAAAACCTGAATGTAATTAAACTTTTCGTTTTTCGAAAACATAACTTGGTACAGGGGTACTAGTAGCATTTTAAAATGCTTTGGTGGAGGTCTAAAAAAAATGCTTCATCGCTATTCATTGTCCCTAAAGTGAAGTAACAAATTGAACGAAATTTGCGTCACATCGGCAAGCAAATGCTCTCTGAGACGTATTATTTTAAAAAAGCTAAACATAAAAAAAGAAAATAATATAGCTCTTTAGTCTGTTGCATTTTATTTTCAGCCACCCTGTATACCAAGAAAACAGTAGAATTCCTAGATTTTTTGCCTATAAATTAGAGATAATAAATTAGGATAATAAAATAATAAATTAGATTATGAGCCGTTACCCTAAGTGCTCTAACCGCTAATAGCAATTTAATTTAGAGTTTTTCTGTCAATAATTTTTATTTTCTCACGATTATAACTATGGTACACTTCTTAAATGTGGAGACCCCTAAAATGTGGAGGCCCGGTGCCGTGGCCTCAGGGAACCCGCCTAAATCCGACACTGTTCAGACCTAAGACCGTCTTCAGACTAGAGGTTTAGCCCAGTTCCCGAGGGTCTCAAAACTTTAACCAAACGTGGAATTTCTCAAAATTTCTTCACATTTTTAATACAATTTCCACCAAGAAGAGCCAGAAAAGCACATTTGGAAATGTTTAAGACATTAAAGAATTTTTGAACCGATGTGGAAATGGATTATTGGCGAATTTTAAATAAAAAACAAAACGTATGCGAAGGGAGCTTTAAAGAAGAATTAAAGCTATCTTCTCACTCTTTTCCTTAACCCTTTAGGGACGAGAGGATATCCGCTGAACGAAATTCAATGAAATCAAGTTTCTTTTAATATTTTGGCTTAAATAAGCAATTCGTGGTTAGAAAAAAATTTTTCAGTACCTAGGAGGAGTCTTGGAAAACTATGGAACATATATGTTCCAATCGTTCATAAAGGTAAAAAACACACCAAATTTTCCGGGTGGTTAAATTATTCTTTTGCTTTATTATTTTTGTGAGGTAAACGGAATAAACAATTTATTGAAAATGTTATCGATTGTGAAAATGAGCATTACTGTACAAGTTCAAAAATCAGGCGATGAAACGCTGAATTCCAAAGGAAAAAAATATATAATATATATCGTAGGGTAGAGTCAGACCATTTTGGCCATGTAAGCACTTTTGGCCACCTAAAGTAAAATCACATTGTAAGGCAATTATGAGTTTATTTAGAACAGGAAAATGGGTCTTATTTCGTGATATCTAATCTAACGAATCAGAAAACCATATTTGATTTTGTATCGACTTGATTAATTCTAAGTTATTGAAAGAAATTCTCGACAATGTAAACAATCACTAAAAAAACATGAGAGTCTTAAGAAACTTGTTAATGTTAAGAGAAATTGTTTTGCATTATTTCACATATTTGATGAAAATATTTTATGTTATTCAGTGATAGTCTATTTCTTAATTAACTAAATTTTATTGTGATATCATCCTTAATAAGATTTTCTAACAAATTAAATGAAAATAAGATGTGGCTAAAAGAGCTTACTTTTTTCGGCTGTTTAAGTACTTTTGGCCATTCATTTTCCCATACATTTTACACGTGGTGCACCTCGCGGATTTCAGTAAAAACAATCTGACTTTTTGACTGATTTTTACATCAAATAGAAAATGTGCAAAAAGACGTTTAAAATACTCTAATTAATCACATAAAATTGGTGTTAAATAAGAATAGGACTTGTGCTGTGTATTTGTGAAAGTTTTCGAAAGCTATTTCTTCTGTTATTTTATTAAAATTCTATTGGAAACAAGTGGCCAAAAGTGCTTACACAATGGCCAAAAGTGCATACAAAGTGGCCGAAAGTACTGAAACATGCATAGTTGCATAAAATGCATTTTTCACTAAAATATCCAAAAAAATTGGAAATTCGCTTGGATTATTAGGAAGAAACGGCTTTAAGGTATCTTTGTACAAAATTTCATTTTATTTAAATAAAGATTATAAAAATTACAAGCACATGAAACCTTAAAATGGCCAAAAGTACTTACTCCACCCTTATCACACAAGTTTTCACAAATAATTGAATATTTTATGCACAAATAACCAAAACAAAGAGATATTCCAACCTCAAACCTTGAAAAATCCAACAGAGACGGATTCGGTGTTTTTTACCTCTATGGACGATTGGAACATATATGTCCCATGAAATTCAAGAAGCTTTCCTGAAAATACCAATTCATGATAATTTTCACTCTGAATAAAAATATTATGTGCAGTTATTGTAGTTTATAGATCTGAAAGGGTTTTGCTTAAAAAAATTGTAAATATAAAAAAATCTAAAATTCATTAACCAATTCGAGAACTTAAAATTCCACATATTTGTGCTTAAATATTTAATATATACCTAATAGCTAGAGATTTGCAAAAAATATACTAGATTCCTACATCCTTCTACTTTATGATTATGTATAAATATTAGAAATAAATATCCGTAAATTGTCAGGAAAAATAATTTCTTCTGTGGGACACCGGTGTTCCAATCGTCTTTAAAGGGTTAAAAAAAAAACAAAATTTATCAACTATCTGAACTACTTAAAATCATCAAAATCGGTTTAAAAGGGTTTATGACGATTTTTTAAGTAAACTAAAAAATCTTTTTAATATAAATTTTCTAGAACACCTTTAGAATATTGTTAGAACGTTTCTAGAAACGTAATCTGAGGCAATAATATTATCGTTAAGAGTTATAAAATAAGCAAAAATTTAATCTTATTTTAGTAAATCGTAGGAATCATACGAAAAATGTGCTATAAAAAAATGGATATACCGAAACTTTTGTAGAATTGCGAAAACTCATTTACGAAAAACAAAAAGTGTACTAAGAATAATGTACGATCTCGATTTCAATCATTTCTGAGTTTTCTGAGTTTTCTGAGAATGAAGCGGGAAAAAATAACCATTTTTACCCGTGTTTCTAGAAACAGGAACTCCATGTCACTTTTTCTCTAAATGAATGACCTCTCGGCATGACCAATTTAAAACACGCACGGAGATAAAAAAAACAGTGAATCTCCAAGTAGAAATCTCGTACTGTTCAGTTTAAATCGACAAAATAATTTTATTTTTCAATTGAAATTTTTATTTTTGATAAATTTTTCAGGAATTTGAATTAAGAATATCATCGTCGTCCTGCTCCCATCCGTCGTCATCTGAGAGAAATCTCCTCTTGGCCGTAGTGTTCATGTATCTATGCAGTGTCCATTCGGTTTCTGTGGCATCCAGCTCATCCAGAGTTCCCAGCTGAATCCGATAGAGACTCAGCTGAAACCTAGGACCACATTCCGTCAGCTCAACCTTCCCATTCACCCTCTGGAACGTATGATGCCGGAAACAGATGAAGTCATCGTGATTGGCAAAAGTCATGATCCTCCTGGAGTCTTCCTTTGGCACCGGGAACAGATATTTCAAGATAGACATTGTCCGGATTCCCAGAGGAGTCTTGAAGTTATGGAAAATCAACTGAGGCTTCTGTTCACTCATTGGCCCAATATCTGGGATGTCATGCCTCATCACCACTCCTGAGATGTTGAAGAAGGCCGTGGGACCATGTGGGAGATGGCACACGACCAAATTGTCCGGAACTCCCCTTGTCTCGTGCACCACAATGAAATCTGTGACATCATTGGCCCGGCAAGCATGTACCATTTGCTTAACCTCGTAATTCCCTCGATTCATCCGCTGGGCATTTGGGAAGAGCAACCGAAGTTCCTTGACAAACATCTTGAGCCTCACAGAGGGATCCCTTGAAGTTGTGATCATGATTTTGGGATCTTCGCAGCCAGCATAGCGATATTCATCATCTTGGGAATTTGCCGTATTGGCTCCACCACTCACCCCACCAATTTCTGCTGCAGCAGATGGTCCAGAATCGTTCCACTTGAGTTTTTCCTGGAGCGACAGAGCTTCCCTTCGAAGGTCTCCGTGAATTGGGATGTTTTCCTCGAGACTACGCTTTATTCGGTCTTTTTTCTCCTGCAGCGCTTTATGTTTCCCCTCCACGGACTTCCTGTACAGGTATTCACGTCGCAATCTGGCCTGTCTTCTCAGCATTTTGCTGATAATCCTCTTCACAAAATCACTTTGTTTATTTTCACAATCCACAAAAACACGTGCAAAAATTGACACTTTGAGCTAGCAAAAAAATCCGCGAGATGGCGTTTTAGTATGAAAATTTGAATTTACCTGAATCTATTTCCCGGATTTCAACCACAGTCTCCGGATGAAGAGGCACATTGTGCTCGTGGAGAAGGTTGAAAAGTTCCACCACGCGATCCTCAGCATTGCAAGGACGCAGAACTAGAACATCTCCAGGTTGCCAGATGATTGCATTGGTCATTTTGAAGCTAATGAGGCGAACATCTTGAAAATGAAGCTCATGAGTTGTTCTCCTGTTCTCTTCAAGAGTTAGCCTCACGGCAGGATTCTGGGAGTTCAGGAGCGCATAGCTAGTCGCGTAGATGTTTTCTGTCTCCCTACGCACACTAGAATTATTTTCCTTATCCTCATCGATAGCTTGCACGTCCCAACGGAACTGCCGGGGACTTTCTTCAAGAGCACTTTGGGCATTGGGAAGTGGATGAAGCTGAAGAATCTTCTCCCACAATTGCTCCAGCCAAGGCAGGTATGTGGCACTTGGTCCTAAATCATGTTGATCATCACAGAGTCCTGCGACAAACAAAATTATGTCCCTAAACCCCCTGAAAATTGCCCAAAATCTCTATTCTTCTCACCTGCTCCCATAAGAGCAATTCCACCGAGTTGCAGCAATCTTTTGTGGAGTTTTTTGGCCACAAAATTGTACTTCAAGTAGCCAGAATCACCAAATCCCAGTACGGCAAACTTAAGATTTTGCAGGGAGTCACAGGGAAGTTTCTTCCGGAGCAGAAACTTCCAGAAATTCCGCATATTCTCAGGCTCATCGCCCTGTCCGGTGGTTGCACAAACAAACACAACAAGTTCCTCATCCACCAAGTTTCTCACGTCATACGAGTCCATGGGAAGCACTGGTCCGGAGAAATAGAATCTCTTGGACTCCCGCCATACCTGCTCGGCAAAATCCTGAGCAGTTCCTGTCTCACTTCCGTACAAAATCAACAATTTTCGGGACATTGGATTCACTTTCACAGCTCACTTTTGCGTAAATCTAACCTCACTTTATTCTTCTTCTTATTCGTCAAAGATTCGTATTTCAGGTGTTGAAATCCTTTTATCTACGGGCCATTTTTTTGGCGCGAAAATATTTCCAAGTTTTTTTTCTAAAAAAAATAGTTCTAAAATGTTGTAGCTCCAAAACCAAGTACAGTACTCCACTTTTACTTTTTATGACTCACACTATTTGTTGCTTCGGTTGCTTCTTGGCTATTTTATGATTTTTTCAGAAATTAGAGCAGCTGAGCTAAAAGAAAAGCCGAAGAGAATTGATGGTGGTGCCTGCTGGCATTCTTCGAAATGCCGCGAAAATTCACGTAGAGAAAATCAGTTTTTTTTTAATGTGAAAATTGTTTAATTCAGAGTTAAGTCATTTTCACAAGAAAATCCTTTTAATAATTTAGTTGAATACAGTTATTTGGGTTAATTGTGAATAATTGTCGATATTACAACAAAAACACTGGGATGAAATTTTGAGCTGTAAGACTCATATTCTTTTGAACTGTCCCAAAATTCAGGATAAGTTTGAGAAAAACCCTTTTGTACAACACTATTTTGGTTAATAAGGAATACAAAAGTTCGTATTACAAGAAGGGACACGACCTCCTAATAAGCATAAAATAAAGAAGAAAATATTTTGTCGTATTTCAGAGATTTTTTGCAACTGCAGCACCGCCAGACGTTTGTCAAGTGAGTTATTTGTGTTTCTATCTCTCTCTCACAGTTGACTTGCGCGCGATTTAAGAACTTTCCATTTGTAGTGATATTTGCATTTAATTTCTTTATATTTCTGCAAGATTCAAGTAAAAGGATGTGTAGTGAACAGCTATCTGTCTTCCGACAAAGATATCAAGAAGACAATTCTATATGAGTTTTTATTTCTGTTATGCCTTTTTGGCGCAAAAATATTTATTATGGCACCGTGAATGAGCGGGATTAGTGTTACCAGTATGACTGTAATTTCCGTAATTTCCATTAAAATTATCAACATAAAATTTCCGATATTACACGACTTTTAACGAGCACAGGTCTGAATTAGAGGTTAGAGTGCCCCTATTTGGGATTTAGACGAATTTTTCATGTTCTGTAAAGTTGTAAGACAGAGGCGTGCAAGAACCGTTGAAACCGAATAAAAATCAAATGAAACATATACGTTAATGGTTAAAACAAAACGCTACCAGAACAAACTTATTTTGACGTTAATACGGATTGTAAGATTTAAAGAAAACCCAGAAAACCTCTTTATTTCGCATTAAAAGATTATTTGTAAATAATTTAATCCTTTTATTCATAGATACACTTCCAGAAATAAAATTCTAACCTTTTATAATTAAACGAATTAAACTTTTTTATTATTAGGAATCGTTCTCTTTTGAAAATTTCGGTTTTATAAAAAAAAAAGATCGCGACATGAATAAATTTGCTGATTTTGAAAAAAAAATTATAAAAAATAATAATAACCAATATTTGATTGATGAAGTCTTAATTACCCATTTTTCAAGAAAGACTTTTAGAAATTGGTCACAATTTACAAACGCAATCTCAAATACTAATTTCATAAATTAATATTATAAGCAGTTTACTTTTAAATAAAACTTCCAAATTGAGTAACTATTTTTTTCTATTTCTCAAATTTTGGAGTAACAAAATAAAATTAATAGAAAATTGGATCTTCAAATTCACTTAACTTAAAACATGATACCTGCCTCTCGTTTATGTTTGGAATTAAAGAGATTTTATAGGTCTTATGATCAGAATTTTAAGAAATTGAAATCAGGAATATAATTCTATTATGTAATCCAAATTGGGTAATTCGAAAAGTTTTAGATATTTGCATTAAGCCTAACCTTAAAATCAGGGGCATTATTTATTTATTTTTTTAATAACCATGCTTTTGAGCTAGTGCTCTTGAAAGCAGAAGAAAAGGGATACATTTATTAAGATATGTAAATGTATAAAGATTTGTCATTAAGCAATTCTTGCATCCACCGCCGTCTTAGCGTTGGTAACCAACCTCCAGAGCCAAACGATGGAAATGCTCTTTCTCAGGTTGTTATAAGTCATCTGCATCATTTGAAAAAAAAAAAATAATGGAGTCATAAGAAGAAAAACCAATTAATGAATTCTTTATAATTTTTTAGTGAACCAAATCCTAACCTAAAAAATCACGGCTATTTATTGTTTAATGAGCTGCTGTTTTGTCAAATTAATATGAGAATTAAAAACCTCATCCTAATCCTTTTATTTGGCTATTAAGTCAATACGAAAAAGAATTTAAGGTTCTATTAAGTCTAACCATAAAAATTGAGCACAAGCTTTTTGAGTAAGCACAATATATAGAATTCTCAAAATTTTCAGAAATTGAACTTATACTTGAACTTATACTTTAAGTACGAAAAGGTCAAAAATCGAGGGTTAGAATTTTTTTTTTTTACTTTTTAGAACAAAATACAGCTTAAGGCCGTAGGAAAAAATTTCATTTTTGGGTCACGGATGATCCAATCGTCCTTAATGGGATAAGCCACACACAACATCAAATTGCAAAAGAACCCGTTTAGAAATTGATAGAACAAGGTCTACCCAAAAAATGTCGCGTAAAATTATTATTTTTTCGATGTTAGGCACGTAACCTGCATTCGAGAATAATTGATTTAGCAAATATGAATATAAAGATCTATTTAAAAGATTTCTCTGTAAATTAAAGTTATTTTAGAAATTGAATCATATACAGAACAAGAGAAATTTCTGAAATTAGGATAAACCATTTAGAAAATTAGATCCATTGTTAAAAAATTTTCTTTTTCCAGGATCCATCTTACATAACCTCAAATTACAAATTAATTCGATTAGAAGATGAGAAAACTGAGAAAATAAGGTTTACTTAGGAAATTTTCTTTATCAAGGTTATGTCGTATGCACCCTCAACTCAAATAATAGAAGAATTTGTTTAGTAAATTAATAGAATAAGGTCTACATAATAAATTTCATGTAAAATAAATTTATTTTCAAGGTTAGATCATACATAACCTCAAATACAAGAATAATACTTTTAGGAAATAGGTGTGATTATGAATAAATCACACTTAATAACGTCCATTTTAGTAAATTCCACCTGAAATTACAGAATAATCCGTTTAGAAAATAAAAAAATACAGTAGATTCTCACTCAATTGGCTCTTTTTCAATTGGGCTACTGTCTTATTCGGATGGCTGGTGCATTTTAAAAAGTTTGTTCATAATTTTTGCGTTTGGTCAAATTTGGCTATTAAAGCAAATATTTTAAAATTTGCTATGATTTTATTTATTATATTTTTTATCGATATTCTTTATCACTGAGGTTTTATGTGGGATTTTTAATGAATTATGAGAATTATGATGTAAATTTTTTATAGGTTATGTTGTTCACGTCAGAAATTCTCGATAAATCGGATGACATTTTTTGCCCCAAATGCTCAATTGGGAGAGAGGGTAGTGTCTACTGAATGCAGACGGTGGCTCATATCTCAAAACTGACGATGAGGATGGTGTTCGTGGATATAGAGGTTAGTTGGTGTTTGATCGAGCAAGTGGAAGCATGGTGCTCCGATTACGGGACCCTTGGGAATGAATAATCAAATATTTCAGAGCTCTTAACAAGAAAAAATACCCACCTCAAAAATTTCACGTATTATGCGATCCTTTTTCAAGGTTAGGTCATACATAACCTCAAATTGCGGAATAATTCGTTAAAAAGATGAGCATATGTGGTTCATTGGGTTTATTTAGAAAATTACGCGTCAAATTGAACATGAAGTTCTTTTACGACATTCTCTTTGAGGTTAGGCCATACCTAACCTCAAATAACCACAATTATCAACCTTATTGAAACAACATCTTTTTGGGCTTTTCCAAATTTTTATTTTATTTCTTTCTTATATCAATGTGCTCTTATTACATTTCATATTTGTATCCTATCTAAAATGTAACTATCATTAATATTCTTACAGTTACTTTTTCATCATCAACTTACTTGCTACAATTCCATCTTCCTTTCAGCACATCTTCACCAAACCTCCTTAGAATCCATATTTATTTCAAAATTCAACTTCCCCAAGCCAATATTTCTCTCTTTATCCATTCTCAATTCATTTCTCAAATATTGTTTTCCTCACGTCCGTCGGGCATTTTATTCATTCATAATTAATTAAAGTTGTATATTGTTTATTATATAAAACATACTTCGACTTACTAAACCACTTCTTCCAAGGTTCTTTTTTTTTAATCTTCTTCCTATATTCATTTGCAAAAAAGATGAGGCAATTGAATATTATTGGTTTTTCTTTCGATCTTTCTATAAAATAAATATTTTTTTCTTCTTTTTTTTATTACTTTCCGTTGATCGACATTCAGTGTTTTCAAGATGATTTTTTTTTAAAAATGTTGTCGAATTGATAGATGCTAAGGACACGTTTTTTTAGGAGTTTCAGAGATTATTTTATCGCGATTAAATGATTTATAGAAAATTAAATATTTTTTTAAAGTGATCAATCCCAAAAGATTTTTTCAATTTTTTTCAAAAAACGTATTTTGAACAAATATTTCTCGTTGTCTGCAGTTGATATGCTATTGGAATGTGACTTAATTTTTTTCTCTATTTTGTTATTAAATCGAATTTATTTTGTGTCCTTTCAACCGATCATCTGAAAGAAAAAAATCACCAAATTCCAAGTTAAAAAAAAAATGACGATAAAGGATCTACCATTTCGTGACTATCAACGGGATCAAAAGCATATATCGTATAAAAATATATCTTCACCCTCAACATATTTTTTTTCTGCAGTCGATTAATTGTTTTCTGCACTAAAATCATGTTTTTCTTCCTTCTTCATCTCGTTAATTAATAAATTATGCAGCGCTTTTTTTAGTGATAATATTCCTCTTCTATCTTTCTCTAATTTCAGCCCACAATTCACTCTCTTCAATAGAATTATTTTTTTCATTTTACTTTATTTTTTTTTTATATTTTGTTTCCCACAACAATCACCCCTAAATATTTTCTTCTGCGGTATTTTTTTTACACAATATCCTCTTGTTTTATTCTCTGTATTTACATAATTCAGTGTTTTTTTGGAAACAGTTAATGATTTTCTTTTTCATAAAATGGAGAATATTTTTTTTGCTTTGATTTGCTTGATTTCACGATTTTTTTTGTCTTCATAATTAATTCCTTTATTTGCTTTCTTCTCTCAACTCTCTATCCTTTTCAATATTTACAAAGATTTTCAGACACTATAAATATTTTTGTCTGATTGATTATATATTTTTTCTCCTTCACTCTTAAACTTAAAATCCATTTTCAATCTTATACGCTTCTTTTTTATTGATTTCCAATCATTTATCTCTTTGAGGGGGAAATTACTAATCAATGAATTTTCAGGTCTTTCATTTTCACTTAAATTTTTCTCTTAATTCAATTGAGATAGAATTATTGTGGAAACACAGCAACATAGAACTTTTTTTTGTGAAAAAAAGAAACTTCCTGCAAACATTGTGGTGGAATTTTCTAAAATCGAGAAGAGCTCTACATTGAGGTTATGTTGAATGTGACATAACCTGCAAGTTTGTGCCATTAAAACTAGAAGTAAACTTATTCCAGTGAAGATTCCCTGCAAATTATTGCTTCAGCCCAAGATCAGTTTTTTTTTGGTTATGTTTCATCTCATAGATAACCACAATTCCAAGGATTTTATTCATGCAAAAACCTATCCCAATTTGCCATAAACCACTCGGGATTATTTATTAATTTCCGTGGCAGCAAACTTGGAGAAAAGAATCCGTTCGGAAAGGATATTAACAATTCTACCAACCAAGAGTGGCCACATTTTTTAGGTTATGAGAGACTAGTATCTTTTAGATTGTTTTCAATTTTGTATTACTGCAATTCATAGTAGAAGGAATCAATTTTCAATTCAAGCAGGATAAATTTTCCTTGGACGTAAGATATTTTGG
The DNA here is from genome assembly GCF_024763615.1 of Phlebotomus papatasi. Classification (NCBI taxonomy): domain Eukaryota; kingdom Metazoa; phylum Arthropoda; class Insecta; order Diptera; family Psychodidae; genus Phlebotomus; species Phlebotomus papatasi. The sequence goes on from NC_077222.1 coordinate 20,469,581, forward strand.
TTACCATAACCTCAAATACGATGAGAAAATTATTTAAATATACAAGAGATTGTATAGCTAAAAGAAGCGTAAATTCGCAACATAACCTCTTGTACATATTTCTCAACATATTTGAGGCTATGTTATCTTGTATCTTCAAACAGGATCAATTTTCCTTGGACGTAAGATACTTTGGTTACCATAACCTCAAATATGTTGAGGAATTATTTAAATATACAAGAGATTGTATAGCTAAAAGAAGCGTAAGTTCGCAACATAACCTCTCGTACATATTTCTCAACATTTGAGGCTATGTTATCTTGTATCTTTTAGTTTATTTTCAATTTTCCTTTTCCGTTAATAATTATGGCTAACACAGCCTCAAATATGTTGTGGCGTTATTTTACACGGTAAATGTTGCAAAGTCAATTTTACTTTTACAACATAACCTTCCATAGAACTAACTCTCTCAACTTATTTGAGGCTACGGTGGCTCGTAACTCCTAGGTTATTTGTAATTGCCCTTTTCCGGATTATTGTGGCAAACATAACCTTAGATATGTTGTGGAATTTTATATACACGAGAAATGTTGTAAAATAAGATTTATCTTAGCAACATCACCTTTCGTATATTTAATAAAGTTTCTAAACTTATTTGATGTTACCGTAGCTCTTATCTTCTAGTTTGTTTTCATTTTTCATTTTCCGTAAATAATTGTGACAAACATAACCTCAAAAACACCCAACGAAATTCAATTAAGACGGTAGCGTGAAGTGGATAAAATAAGTGATGTATATCTCCGTTCAGCTAAGAATTTCTTTTTGTATAAGAACAATTTCTATTAGGTAGACCTATTTAAAACAGAAATATTCTAGGCTGATCGGATATACATTACATACATTTCTTGCTACTTCTAGTTTATTTTCAAATTTTTAAAAGTCTTTTTTTTAATAAATATAACCTCAATTAGATGAAGAAGTAACCTAAGACGAGAGGTTACAACTTTTTATAAAACACTTTTAAGCAGATAATTGTTAAATTTGAAGAGTGAAATTAAATTTAGAAGCAAAAATATCACTTTTGACCTGAAAATAAGGTAAAAATCGATGTGATATTTTCAAAAATCCGTATTTTTTTGCTTAATATAAAGCTCAAATTTAGGTAGATCTTAAAATATTTTTCCTGAAATCTCCAAAATATTCGAAATCTTCTAATGAAGAAAACTCCAAAAATATGAGGTGACATTTCAAAGTGAGGTTAAGCTGAAAGTCACTTAACCTAAATGAACAATTTAATAAAAGCTCGGACCCTTAGGATTCCCTATTTTACAGCCACTGAAAGAAATCCGAAAAAGTTAAAATAACATTCCGGAAATGTTTTATTTTACCCTGCAGTATTGATCTGAAATCAGAGTAAATATTATGCTTTTAAGGTGTATTAGGGGTTAAAGCTACCCTTTTCCATGTTCATTTTACCCTTAAAAAGTTGTAAAATTAACATTAAAAAATTTTGATATATTTTTACACCAAAAAAGTGTTAAAGTTATGAGGAAAAAAAGTTAATCGCACCCTCGTTTTTTTCTTAGTGTCCAAATTTCAGCATTTGGAAATATAATACAACTATTTAATATATTTCGATGAACATTTCAAAACTCTTTTGGCTGCCAAAATCTATTTTTCTAGGTTATGCTTATTTGTGCTGTTTACTTTTCCCATAACCACAAAATGGTGCAAAAATTCCAGGATTTTTAATATGCAAAATCTCCCACAGAAACATACGAAATCATTTTATAAAGTTTTTTTTAGAATTGTGTTTAGTATGATGCAAAGACTGCATTTTTTAGGTTATGTAATTTCTATACCAATTTATACAAAATAATTTTGTTCTCTATTTTTTAATATTCACAAAAAAATCTATGATAATGAGCCTGATCTATTTATTAACCTAAGAAGTTTCTTAATAATATGTAAGGTTATGCGAAACATAACCATAAAAAAGGTTATGCTTATCGAAAGCATCTCACTCGAAATTTCTGAGAATAGAAGAAATTATTTTTACTAATTTGTTCGTTTCAGAGACTAAGTAAGGTAATCATGAACTCAATAATCATGAAGATATTAGATCCTCTCCATTCTAACCTTACTAAATTTTAAAATATTTTGGATGAATCAGAGAATGACAAGTATTCAGTCACATTCTCTAAATTCCCCGAATAATAAGAAAGTTTTAAAAGTTCCAGATTATCTAATTTAATTCAAATCCCTCAATTATGAATAGAATTTTTAATTTTTAGTTCTTAAATTAGTTCCCAACTGTTCTAAATTACTGATGCAATCGATTGAATTTTTAATTGTCAAATTTATTAGGAAATCTAAGTTGATTTGGAGTGTGGCTCATAGAAAAACGTGACTAATTTTACAATTCAATTTGAAACAGTTGGAAACTGTTTTGGGAATTACACTGGGCTCTTCGATATTTGGGGGATTACGACCGAAAATGTCAGATAGAAACCCATGCGAGGAGGATTTTTTGGCTTTTTTGACAGCTATCACTCGAATATCGGGGAACTCAGCGTACTTTGAGTTCTCAAATTAGTTCCCAACTGTTCTAAATTACTGATGCAGGCGATCGAATTTTTAACTGTCAAATTTATTAGGAAATCTATTAATAGACTTGGTGTGTATTTCATGGAAAGAGGTGCCTAATTTCACAATTCAATTTGGAACAGTTGGAAACTGTTTTAGAAATTACACTGAGCTCTGCGATACTTGGGAGATTGGGTGTATTGTCAAATACTCGTGTATTTGACAGCTGTCAGTCGAATATCTCAGAGCATTGCATGAAATGTAAAAATGCTATCCAATTAACAAAATAGTCAAAATTTAATTGCATTCAGAAAATTTCGCGGTTTTTTATACTCAAAAGCCCGAAAGCATTTTTTGAGGTTAGGATCAACATAACCTCACTTTCCTTTTTTTTTAAGCTAAATAACGAATTACGCCCAATATGTCAGCTTTCTAGCAACTGCCTCATAGTAAACTTTTCTCTGACTGTATTCTATGTCACTATGTTTCCATCATTTACTTGTTAAATACCTTCCAAACTCAATTTTCCTCCAAAATTTGTCCCAAAAAACAAATTATTTTCACACAAAACCACAAAAAAATTGAGTTAATTTAAAAATGTTTAAACTAGGAAAAAAAATTGGGAAATAAATAAAATATTAGCATTGCTGTATTGCCAAAAGGTTTATCATAAATTTTTCTCTGAAATTTCTAAAATAGGAAAAGTTTATTACGCTCGGATTTTTCTTTTTTGCAAAAATAAAAATGCTTGAATATTTTAGCAAAAAAAAAACACACATCCGTTAAATAAAAAATAAAAAGTTCTGACGCGAGAAAAAAAGTGTTTCGAGTGTAATTTTTCTATTTTTAATATATTTCTCCGCTATCTTTAGTTTATTTTTCCTTTTCTTTTTAACATATATCACACATTTCTCAATACCCATTCTCTTTAAAAATCAATGCGCATTTTCCCCCCATGATATTTAGATTTTCTCTTCACACTTTTCTTACCTTTTTTTTTAATTAATTCTTTTGCTTTTTTTGTTAATCCTACGTCTCTCACGTTGAATGTTTGTTTTTTATTTCAATTTTCATTCTATATGCAAAATTATTATTTTTTTCTTTTTATTTTTTAGTTGATTAAATCCAATGTTCCTTATAACATTACAAATGGGAATATTTTCAGTTTTTTTACATACACATTTTGTCCAGTTACGCGCGATTTTTTTTTTTGTAGTTTTTTTTCACCCACAATGGATATTTTCAATAGAACAGCAAAATAAAATTTACTATTTTTTTTAAAAAGAATTTCTGTTTTAGAAATCCTTTTTGCGAGACAAGAAAAAAATGTTGCCTCACCACAAACAACCTGGGAAGAGCATTTTTTTTGACTGAAAAAAATTTTTAGTCATGATTTTTAAAAATAAAAAAAATAAAGGAAATTTTCTTTAAATTTTTTAAAAAAAAAAAATCTGAAATAGAAAAGGATTTTTTGTAATCAAAATGTGTCTTTTTCATTTGGGATATTTCGGCAAAATTCATTAAAAAAAGATACTTTTCATGAGAAAATACTTTTTTTTTCTTCTTCAAAAAGTATAAGTAGCAATAATTGTACAAGTTTTTTTGTTTTTTTAATATCTTTTGCTTTTTGATAGCTTTTGTGGACAGAGTGAGAGCCCTAAAATGAAAATTTCTATCTCTTAATCCTCTTGGTTGTTTGTGCTGTATCCTCAGTGTTGAGTTCGTCTCATTGTGTCTGATACTGTGGCATCGCCGTATACATGATTTGAGGCTGATTGGCAGCGGCCCCATTGGTGGCCGTCACACTCTGTACCGTGGGGACTCCCATATACATCGTATTGGCCGGCTGGACCATGCGATATGCTGAAAACATATCTGCAAGTGTTAGCACATTTTTAACCATGCATCCACAATTATTTTCTTCTTTATATTTTCTTTTCTACAAAAAATCATATTGCTACTTCTTTTATTTTCTTCATCACTCCTCCCCATCTCAACACTTCAGACTCTTCAAATCTTCATCTTTTGCTCTTCTTCTTCTTCCTACATCTACAGAGCACTTTAGCACAAGAAGTCAAATCCGGTTGATTCTCAAACCTCTCCCCAATGTAGGTCACAAGGTCGCAAACATATCTTCTTTTATTTTATTTTATTCTTTTTTTTATTTAAAATACATTTACTCCAAATTCAACAAATACGTATACACATATTCCTTCTATCGCATTCTCTTTTACAACTATTTGCTCTACAACTTTATTAGTATTTTATTTGGTCAATAAAATACTAATTCACTTTTATTTGCATGTGATTTGAACAGAAGGGAGTTATACAGACAGAAAACCAACTTTGTCGCACAGTCCACACTAAAGTCAGCAGATTCCCTGTTCGGACTTCAAATAACAACAACAAAAAACTAATAGAGCGAAATTCGATCGTCCAGACTCTTTGATAGTTATATACTTTCTTGTAGATTAATTAAACCCGCGAGTAAGTATTTTATGCTTCATTGGCGTTATTTCAAGCGGCAAATATTCTTTGAAGATGCTTTTGTTTTAGTAACTGGAGATTTTTTTTTCGATCTTCAGTGGCTTCAGTAGCGTCTTAAGGATGTTCTTTTTTTGCTTATTCATTTGCGTCATTCAACGTGATCTTTAAATTTCAATTATACCGTCGTTGGTAAGTTCCATTGAATCTTCCTAATTCAAGAAATTATTTTCGAAATTCTCAAGTCGAATATCTTGGAAATCTGGATCACGAATAGAAGGAGGTAGGGCTAAATATATTGAAAACGCAATTTTTCGCATACTTCTAGGATAGCTGGGCTTTGACGTAGGAGTTAATGGAATACTTTCACGCATGCATTACTTTCAAAAACAAAAATTTTCAGTATGAAACATAATTATTTAGGAATTGTCCTGTATATTTTCAGTTAATCAATCCTCAAGGGAAACTAAAGCTGTCTTCAGACTAGAGGTTTAGCCTAGTTCTCGAAGGCCTCAAAATAATAAATAGCAATCAATTTTGTTTGTTTTTACAGAATCTAATAGGTCATTTGTCCCTAATAATCCAATTCTAAGTTAACTTTTTTCATAAAAACTTGATTAATAATAAATTAGAGAACTTAAGCCATATGACTAAGTCTGAGGTCTGAAGCCCGTATAACGGAACATAGTTGTTTTGAATAAAATTCATATTCGTTTGGCAAATGCCTCCTGAAAGAAAGTTCAGCTTCGTGATACTGCTCCAACCTCTCTTACCGCAGATGAGGGTAACTTGGCCTCCGAAGGTGAATTTGCCCCTGCTGCTTGTATTTAATTCTAGCACTGAAGGATGGTCTTCATCGATTCGATTTTCCACATCCGATCATTGAAGACCATTCCTAAGAAGTGCTAGAATTAGAGAAAAACTTACGAACGGAAGGGGTCAATGTCACTCTCGGAAGCCAAAGCTACCCATATCTAAAGTACCGTCGTTGCAGGTGACTTTCCGCTTGTAGGGTGTCTTTACAATCTGCTGTCTGTATTCTAGGACTTATTGATGATCTTCGCCGATCCGGTCTACCATGGCAAAGTATATAGGCATATCTCATCTACTAAGAAACGTACAAGGATCCGCAAAAAAGATACTTGAATGACGTTTCTATATCTGGCATTTTGAATAACTTTCAAAACCAAAAATTCGGTCGATTGAGCTAAAATTTTAGTATGTTGTAGATGATACCAAGACCTTTTCAAAATATATTTATAATCCGACCTAGGCCAAGGGATTGTCTGGAAACAGAGACTCCAAGTTCTAAATTTTGACACTCTTATGAATACAGAACTACGGGGCGCTTCCCTTAAGGCATCTACAGACTAGGAGAAATTTCTTTAAAAAATGCACTTTTAAAGATAATTTTCCTTATCCTTGTAGACAGACGCGTCAGAATTTTTTAAAAAAGGCAATTTTTTACGAAAATTGCTTCTAGTGTGTAGACACCATTATTCAAGCCATCACAATAAAGACAGCGCTATTGTTAGGTGATAGGACTAATAAACAAAAAAAAAACAAAAAAATTTATGTTTTTGCTTATGACATCATATTATTTGAGGATCTGAAAAACAGTTGTTGCAAGGATTAAAAAATAAAATAATAAATATATGATTTTTCCGTTTATATATTTTTAATTATGTAAAAGTAAATAAATATATAAAATAAAAGCCTCAAAAAGTTTAGCGCTTACTGAAACATTTCGTTTAGGTCTTAAATATTCAAGATTAAAAGTATGGATATTTCAAAATTTTAAACTTTAACTCTCTGTATCTAGGTAAATACTTGATGTATATTGGAACATAAATACGATCTGAAAAGGCCTTGACATCAGCTACAACATACTAAAATTTCAGCCCAATGAGACCAGTTTTAGGTTTTGACAGTTATTCTCTCTCTCTCTCTCTTGTTTTACGTTTTGGCTGTCAGACTCAATCAGGTCCATATAGCCATTTCGCTCACTCTTATTTACATATGAGTTCCATCTGTTTCTTTTTTTTCCCATATGTTTATTCCGCTCATCTCTCCCTATCATTGTTCTTTTTTTGCTCCCTTATCTGTTATCATACTTCCTTCTTGATATTTTTGCGTTCAGTTTGTAGCTTTTAAGGACGGTGAAAAACTGTTTTCCAATTATTCACCGGACGCGCTTCGATCAAGGATCGAACCGAGGGCCTCTGCGTCACAAAGCCAACACTTTGCCCATTGAGCTACCGAGGCCCCTTGACAGTTATTCAAAATCGCGGACAGAAACGTCAAATCAAGATGGTGACCACGTCACCCGTAGTTCCAGAGTTTGGTCACCAACGCTAAGGCGGTAGTGGACACAATATAAAGAAAAGAAATTTCCGTTTTTAGGAATTATTGCGCTTTTAAAAGATTTGTCGATGAATAAAATATTTTTCCATCTCTCTTTATGCGAAAAAATAGCATTTTCAATATAATGCCAGGCCAATGTAGCCCCACATCCCCCCAACCGCCCGAAATTCATTTTAAACCTAAAGGAAGAGTTTCAAAAGTTTTAAATTAAAGTTTTGGTAAGTTTTCATCAAGAAGTCGTTCGAACTTTAAATTGATTTGTTTCGCGTTGTACGAAATTTCAAATTTTAACCTATATCCGAAAACCGATGATTACGATATTTGCCCAAAATTAATTTTATTGGACGTCAAAATACAACCGACGACACGATGCAAATTAAAAGTATCGTAAAATGGTAAAGCTTTTTAGAAGTTTAGTAAATTTGCAACTTAGTACACGAAAACTTTGAATTGCAAAAAGACTAAGAAACGATTTTCGAAATTCCTCAGACGAATATATTCGATAGTAATCACAAATATAATAGCCATGCGTAAATCGTTTCACTGACCGTCCAACTATCGATAACATTTTGTTGTAAAATTCTTTATATAAATATCGCGATCACAAATGCGATAACTGGACAGTAATTTAAAACTAACATTTTCACGGTGAATAAACAGCCTGATAACTTAGCGAGGGTTGTCACTATTTTTCATACAATAAATGAATATGATTTTTATTTTATTTTGAGGTTGGATAATTTTTAAAAGGAATATCACAAAAATTTTTGAGGTTAAGTTGATTAAATCAAATTAAATCTTTTCTCATACTTTTTCTGTAATAAAATAAATAGCCACAATTCTATCATAAAAATGTGTTTGAACAGAAGAGGTTTTATATAAAGCATTATTAAGTAGAAGACACTGAAATAACATAACCTATTCTGAGGAACTAGGTTTATAACGCTATTTGTTAAATGATTGCGATTGACGAATGACCTCGATTATTCTAATTTAACGAAACTTTTTGATATATATTAATTGAAAGAATATAATTAAAACAAAATTTTAACAAACAGCAGTACAAATATTTTCCTTAAAAGTAGGTTATGTTATTTTGAGGTTATTATTTTGAACAATTCTCCAAACATAACCTCTTCTGTCCAAGTTTGTTTTGCAATGAAATTGTAATTATTTATTTAATAATTTTGTAACAAAAATTAAATTCCTCTTGAGATATCTGCGTATGCCGCCGTCTTTATCACTCACTTTACCGAAAAAAAAATCGTAAAGTAAATCGTGATAAATCGAGGTAAATAAACATAACCTCCAAGAGCTCATTTTCTATTTATGTTTAAAAAAAAATAAGTAAATTCAAGTTGAAACTTTCATTGGACTTTAGAATGGCATGTGCGCTAAAGGGCTAAATTCAATAACTTCAAACTATCATAAATAGACTAATGATAGTAAATTAATCAATATTTCCACGCAAAGGACTCAAATAATATCCGCACATCGCAATAAAGTATAATCCGCATTTTTTACTATGAAAATATGAATACAAAAAAATTATGTTCAAATTGCACGACACAATAAAATCAATCATTTGCAGTGCAACAGTGTTACAATGCTGCTAAAAATATTTATGGGAGAAATTGTGAAGAGAATGCAAATGACTTCCTCCTCCCCAAAGACCCCAAATGGACAATGGACTCAGCAGCAGAGGTGTGAGAATCCCAGATGCGACTCCTACATAATTTTCTATAAATACGTCATTTCAATTTTCCTTTTTTTTTCTACTTCTTCTTGCTCTCAAATTAAAAGACCATTTGTCTCACGAATTTTCCACACAAGTTGAAGAAATTCATTTCAGAGACCAATATGTGAAAGTATTTTCGTGGAATTTTCCTTCTTTGTCTGCTAATTTTATCTTAACCTTGCACAAAAGGGTTCATCAAGTTGCAGAAACTTGTACCGGTAAACACTGGAACTTCAACTAATTTTGTTTATCTTCATGCGTTTATAATGAATGTAGAAAACACAATTACTTCTTTTATTGAGCAAGTGTTTAACACATTAGCATATTCAAGCGAAATTCCATTTATAGTCGTCTCACTCGCTCTCAAATGCAATTTTGAAAACATATTTTTAAAACAAAACTAATGCGCTACGCCTCATTGCAGTCCTTTTATTTATTTAAGATTTATGTATTCTTACCTCTCCATTCAATTACATTAAAATGAAGTCTTTACACTTTCATTTTTATATTATTACGGCGTTGTCACACTTGCGCATTAAAATTTTAATGTGATTCACATTAATTGTCGCTTGTGAGCGTCCAAATATGTTATTTGTGTCTTTGAGTCACTTAATATTTGGGATTTTTCTATTTATTGATAAAGAAGTGGACTTAGCCTGCAAAAATAAGTTTAAATTTTCCTAAAGCATAAATATTTTTCACATTAAAAAATTAAAGAGAAAATCGCATTAATTTTTCGCATTAATGCTATAAATCAATTTATTTCAAATTTTGCGGGTTAAGTCTACCTTTTTATCAACAAATAGATCAATTTTTGAATATGAAATGATACAAACACACAAATTACACATTTGGACTCTCACCAACGACAATTAAAGTAAATCATATTAAAATTTTAATGTGCAAGTGTGATAACACAGTTAAACAAGAAATCTCTATTCTGATGTGAGGTTATGTTGTTAAAATTTAGGAATTTGTGGAATAAACATTAAAAAAAATAAAAAAATAGTAGGGTAAGTGTGCTAAATTCCGGCCAGCTTGCAATTCCGGCCACATTTTTTTGTTTTTCGAATATCAATGAAGTTTTAGTTTTTGCATACTCATTGTCAGTTCGACGAGTAAGATGATCTGAAAGAGACATTGGAAGAATTCCGGAAGGGCAAGGAACTATGAAAATGAAAGTGGCCGAAATAGGCCACAAATGCATTGTCTACATTTTTATTCATTTTAAAAAGTATTAAAAATGATTTTAGAGAAAATAAAGGCGATACCCTGTCTACAAGGTTCCAAGAAACACCCCTTATAAAAATGTAACAAATAAATTCAATTTATATTAAAAATAATTCCATTTCCAACTTGAGACTTTGGAGCTTGCATGTAACTATGCCGAAATTTTGCACACTTACCCTAAAAATCATAGCTTCTCTTTCAATTTGGCATTATTTGGGATATTTTTGAACATTAGAAGAATTGTGAAGTTTATTTAATTTGAAATTTGTAGGTTATATTTAGCATAACCTCACATTTCGAAATAACTTTTTAGGTGAATAAAATAATAAAACCTTCTATGGAGAGGAAAAAATCCAAAATTGTGAATCTGGATTTATTATGGAAAATATAGCCGTGGGATAATTAAACAAGTTTTTGAGGTTAGAATTTTAGGCATATCGATAATAAAATAAAAAAAAAAAACAATATTTTAAAATTGTTTCTCGTAATAAAAATAATCAATTAAATCCATTTTTCACATTGTATTAAAAATTTTCAGTGAAGAACATTGCAAAAAAGAAAAATAGGGTTATTTTGAAAATTGAGGTTAAGTACGATACATAACCTCAAAAAAGAAAATTTCAAAGTTTAATTTGAAGCGTAAAATTCGTAATAATTAAAAATCTCAGAGCCAATTTTTTAAACGCGCACCCGCGCGCCGTTTATAGTGGCCGTAGAGAAATCAACTCACACAACCCGTAGATTAAATTCGTTCTGTACCGACTCCGTTATAACATAAAGTAATCGTTGCACGTACTGAAGAATCTTCAAGGTTTGCAAATCGATTTATGTCGGCCACTAAAGAGCTGACGTGTGCAAGGGCGAGTTTCAAAAATTAGCCCTCTTATGTTTCGTGAATCTTACATAATTTAAAATTCGTGTTTTGAGGTTAGAACTTTATTAACCTAATCAATAACTGTTGCAAAAAGGTTTTTAGATTTTTAGGGTTAAGTTCAGTCGTAATTTAAAACTATAAACAAACTACAAATAATTCCGCTGCGGCACAAGGAAATTGGTCGATTTTTTTATTTAACTTTAAAATGAATTAAATTCTAACCTCAAAAACTTATAATTCTCGCCATTTAAAATGTTTGTGACATTTTTTTTGGAAGAATTCCCTAATGTTGTCTACACACTAGAAGCAATTTTCGTCAATAATGTCCCTTTTTTTAAATTCTAATGTTTCTGCCTACAAGGATAGGGAAAATTTTCTTTAAAAAGGCATTTTTTTTTAAAGAAATTTCTCCTAATGTGTAGAGACCAAGAACGAGACACGAGACACAAATTTATGATTCATAGAGGAAATTGCATTTTCTTAACATCAAATTCTAGACCAACTCTTCATAGCGTCTAATTTTTTTTTTTCAACTAAGAAATTAATTAGCAAAGTGAGGTTATATTGCACGCAACCTAAAAGTAAGCTTTACAAAATTCGAGTAGAGTGAACTTTAGAATTCCCTCAAGTAAAAAAAATTACTTTTAAAATTTATTTGAAGAATAATTTAAATTATTTAAAATATTTGAAGAGTTTTCAATTTATTTTGACATGTTTTTTATTCTAACCTTACTATATTTTAGTGTATTAATAAAATTAGGTTATGTTAGAAGTGACATAACCTAGAAAGGCTCAGATTTAGTGATCGAAACTTTGAAAATTCTTGTTGTTCTTTTAAGTGTTTTTCACAATTATTTTATAGAGCTAAATTATATTACGTTAATGCCCAGTTTCCTTTAGAAATATACGAAAACCGTAAACCAAGGTAGCCTCATAGCTCAAAGTAGCCCGAACTTCTCCTCTTTAAGATTTTGGACTGGAAAATGTATATTTCGCTGTTTAAAAAATGCCCAGCCCTTACCTTCTCTGCCACTTGTGTTAAAATATCAATTTCCCATCCACTCCTCTTAGCAGAATGTTTTATTTGAGGTTATGTGGAAAATATTCTCAATTATCATATAAATTATTGCCTAAATTAAAAACTTGAGAACTATTTTGTTCAATAGGAAAGAAAACAGCGTCATGATATCAAAATATTATGACGTAACTTTTATAACCTCACTTTTCCTTGATAAAAAGCTAATTAGAATACTCTTTTTCTGTTGATTTTTTGTAACAATCTGTCCCTATTTATTACTGCTATTTTTTTTTAGTCAGTTATTTTAGAATAATCCTTCTGTCAGTCTCGTAAAGATTGTTTTATAAATTGAAATGTTCAAAATTGAGGTTATGTCATTTTCAAAAATTCCAATTCCGATATTTTAACGATGCAAATGAGGTTACCGGGTAATTTAAAAAGAAAAAAAATACTTCCAGTGTAAAAATTTAGAAACTGAATTTCAAATAAAAATATAATAATAAAAGTACATCGTTTGCTGTTTTGATGAACCCCTTGACAATTTACTATTTTGACTCCTCGCAAGCCCACTGTAAAACTTGCATTTGAGCAAAATGCAATTAAATATAAATTTCTCGACTTTTCCATCAAATTTCTGGTGTTCAACTTGCATGTTTTAATCGACAAGCTACCAATGTTTTTTTTCTCTCACTCCTGCCTCTACTTCTCACTCAAAAACAGATAAATTTTCTGTAAATTCTCTCCATTAGTTCATCATGCAAATCAAATTAACTAATGTAAGAAAAACAAAAATCAAACATTGTTAGGAGCATGCAAAAGTGTGAACAAAATACTTCATCTCAATTAAATTATGATAAAAATTGAAAATTCAGTAATTATGTATCATTTCCGCGTCTGATTCTTGTAAGAAAAATTATGTGAACGAAATAAAAGGGAAAAAAATATCTACCACTTTTTTTTCAGAGACAAGAAAATTCGCTTTTTTTTCTCTCAAAATAAAAATCCGGAAATCATAAAGAGATAGAAAATATTACTGAGGTGGATAGTAATAAGTACCTCCGGCTCCTTGCTGTGGACTCGTGTAGGCATAGGGATAGTAGCCCTGTTGCATGTACTGCGCTGGCATCTGTGCCGCAGGATATCCCTGAAAAACAAAAAACAAAAAACAAGAAAAAACCTTTAGAAAATGGACATTGCAAAAGAATTGTTTTCTTTATTACAATCACACATTCTGACGACAATTTAAAAGGCTCATTTATCAATTAGTGCAATTAGGCGAGTTGGGAAAAACTTGACCATTTCTGCTTACACTACTCTCAAAGTTTATTGTTCTTCTTCTCACCCAAAAACTGATTTATCGTAAATGCAAAGAAAAGTTTTGAACTGGGAAAGTAAAGAGTCAAAAGAGCGAGAGAGAGACAAAGAAAGAGCGAGATGTTAATAACAAAGTTTGATATTTTTCATTTAATCTCTTCCAGATTTGCTCGTACTCTAAAGATAATGCATGATATGGACGGCTCAAAATAAGACTCGAACAATTCGAATTTTCGTAAAATAAAATCGGTTTTTCGCTTTTTGGGTAGGGTAGCGGCATTAAGTTTTGCAGCTTCGTAATATTGCAGCTTCGTAAAAGTTGATTTTTCTCCAAGTTACTAAATGAATTTCATCCATGGTCATATATTCTCATAGCTAGTCAAACATTTCACATTTCTTGACAAACTTGGGAGCCTAGACTTTTTTTCTTTGGACAGAAAGGTAGAAATAAAAAGTAGGCCTAAAATCATAATTCTGATGTGTAATATTTTATGCATTTTTCCACAAGACACTTGACTTTTCGCAAAAAAAAAACAACTATTCCAAGTTATAGAGGGTTTATCAGGGTTAACCCATTCCTTACCATGGTATTATACATCATACACAAATTGAGTGATTTTAGATTTTTTATTCTTGGGCAATTTTTTCCGAATTGCTGTCGGGAATGGTTTTTTAGTGATTTTAGTTCTTCAATCACTTGGGAAAAATAGTCCGACAGAGATGAAAATACATTTTGTTATTGTTTTCTTGCTTCGCGGAAGGTCATGCAAAATTTTTGCTCAAAATGTGGCGAACGGAAAATACGACATCCCGTCGAATTTGTTGAATTGGCCTTCATTCTTTTTCCTGATTTGAATTCTGATTGTCAATTTGTTTTCTTGGATAGTTACTTTATCTAAAGCAATAGAGTTTGTAATGAATTAATGTACAGAATTTAAATTCAGTGACCGTTAAGACGTGTGTTTGACAGGAGCTTCCCGCGCCCCTTAATAGGTAATTTTTTTTTCTTTTCAAAAAAAAACATCTATTAATCTGTAGGAAACTAATCCCAAAATATGAACATTCTATCTCAAGTATTTCTGGTATATTGACTGAATGGGTTAAAAAAAATCAGTAAAAAATTAAATTTGTCGGTAAAGTCAAATTTGGTCAGTAAAAAATTAAATATGGTTAGTAAAAAATTTAAAAAAAAAATCGGAAAAAATGAATTTTGGTCAGTAAAAAGTCAAATTTGGTCAGTACATTTTTTTAAAGCAGTAAAATGTGAAATTTAATCAGTGGAAAATTAAATATGATCAGTGAATAATAATAGTCAATAAAAAACTAAAAGGAAATCAATAAAAGTTAAAACTTTGCATATCCGGATAAAAAGTATTGCACGTTTTGTATTGTGGAAACTTCGTATTTTAGTACATTTCGTATTTTACCATTTCGTATTTCATATTTCGTCTTTCCTAAATTTTGTACAAAAAATTAAACAGGTGCTACTGATAACTTTCCAAAGCACAGAAAATTTCATTTTTACTGATCAATTTTGATTTTTCATGGCCAAATTTGATTTTTGACTGACCAAATTTGACTTTTTACCGACCAAATTTGACTTTTCTCCTATCGAATTTGATTTTTTAAGGCTCCGGCACACCTTTTAGATCTGTCAAATTTCATGAAATCAAAATTCACTTCTTTTTCTTTCTTAAAAGACTTGCATAAGTCTACCCCACTCTTTCGGTCTCTAAATTGGACTGAACCAAATTTAATTTGGTGTAATGTTTAAAAGAAGAAGGAGAACAGTGCGAAAGAATAGGACACACATATGCTAAACTTTTAAGAAAGAAAGGGATGTGAATTTTGATTTTATGAAATTTGACCGATTTAAAAGGTGTGCCAGAGCCATTACTGACCAAATTTAATTTTTTACCGATTTTTTTAAAGTTTTTTACTGACCATATTTTATTTTTTACTGACCATATTTTATTTTTAACTAACCACATTTTATTTTTTATGGCTCGGGTACACCTTTTAGAACAGGAAAATTTTATGAAGTCGAAATTCGAAACCCTTTCTTTCTCACATATTTTGGATATGACTATCTCATTCTTTCACATACCAAATTCGATTAAGCTAAATTGAATTTGGAGTGATGTTTTAGAGAAGAAGAAGAGTACGAGAGAATGAGATAGACATATGCAAAACATGCGAGAAAGAAAGGGATCCGAATTTCAACTTCATGAAATTTTCCTCATCTAAAAGGTGTGCCAGAGCCATTACTGACTAAATTTAATTTTTTACTGACCAAAAAGTCGGAGCCCTTTTTTTCCTGGGACCAAAAGGAAAAATAAAAAATAGTCCTAAAACCGTAATTCTGCGGATGTGTAATATTTTATGTATTTTTTCACACTTCAAGTGTCTTTTCGAAGAAAAACAGCATTCCAAGTTATAGAGGGTTTATCATGGTTAATGTTTTTCTGTGAAAATCTTTTGCTCGAAGTGGGTCATTTTTGTGGGTGGAAGAAAATTCACAAAAAGGGGACAGATAATCCTATAGATAAGCGTAACGGACGGACGAACAGACGGAAAAACAGCGTGACATCTCTCTCAAAAATTGTCTGAAATGCGAAGATATGTTGTGAAAAATGGCCCTCGGAAAGTGGAAATTTTGGAGGATGAAAAAGTCGAGGGATTGCAGCAGACTCTCGCTCAATCGAGCGAAAAATTTTGTTGACAATTTTCACATTTGATTTTTAAGCAAATTTGCTCAAATTAGCTGTAGTTCCTTTTGTTTTATCATGATTTTTCATAATTAAGCGTTTTTTTTTGTAGAATTTGCAATGACTTTGACGCCCGAATCTCTCGATAAATCAGATGACATTTTGCCCCAAATGTCCGATTGAGAGAGAATCTACTGTACACGGTAAAAACTTTTAGACACTGACCAAAATATGGGAACAAGTTTTCCTTGTAACAATTTTTTTTGGAATCGATTTACACCTAGAAAAGATATGTTTTTGTTCCAAAAAGTTTTCTTTATAGTTTTGTTATGAAATGCAGTTACAATTTAGTTAGAGTTTCCTTTTGGAACCGTTTTGATACAGTGGAATGTCTGCAAATTTGAGTTGATTTCGTTTTATACAAATTTGTTTCTGAAATTTGGAACAGAATTTGTTGCACTCGGCTCTTTTGTTCCCATTGTCAGGAACAAATTGGTACATATTTTTTATAACAATATTATTCCTACATCTGTAACATATTTGTTCCAAAAATTTTCGGTGTCCGTGGACGAGGTAATTTTTGGAACAAAATTGTTACACATATGGGGAATCTTTTTGTTCCCATTGTCGGGAACAAATCCGTGTAAGTGATTTCGTTTTACAGTTAAGGCCTATACTTCAGTCGAGATGGATTTCGGTGGCGAAAGTTCATAAAGAACATCAAATAAAAACCAACTTAAAGGTGTCTACACATTGGGAGCAATTTTCGTCAAAAATTGCGTTTTTGACAGAAATTTGACGTTTCCCCCTACAACGCTGCAGGGAATTTCCTTCAAAAAAGCAATTTTTGACAAAAATTGCTCCCAATGTGTAGAGGCCAAAAGAGTGTTTCATAATCAGTTCCAATCAATTCGAGCATTCGGCGAATTACTCTTTGTCATTTCCATTTTATTTTATTTTGCTTTCAAAGGGGTAGTTGTTCCATTTTTCCTGAACCATGCGTTGTACAACTAATTTTCCTTTCATTAGAAAATATATACGTAGTCAGCTCAAAATTATCGCTATCTCACTCACGAAAGAAAGTAAATTCACTCAGCAAAAATTATATCGTTCCGTTAGAAGAAACTCCAAAAGGCAGAGGAGAAAACTAATAAATGACGCTTCTTACGACACATAATTGTAGCGAAGACAGCGAAAAACCCTTAAGAAAGCTTTTGCTTATCAGCTGTCGACTAACAGCGGCACATATACAACAATTCCCAACAAGTCAAATACTTCACCTCAAGATTAATCCCAAAACATGGCTAATCGTTGGAATAAGCTAAATGAAAGAAAAAATTGAGAAGAGAAGAAAAAAAAACAATACTCCGCGATGTGGAAAAACGCTCCAAAAATTACTGTACATTTCGGCAATCATCAAGATGAGAATAAAATATTCTAAGGTCATTCGCGTGCATGAATAACTTTGTTTTGTCACCGGGATCATTTTACCCAAAAAAAGATATCGATGGATGAGAATTAATTTTTTTGGGACGAGTTCTCTCTAATTTTTATTTCACTCCCCGAAAAGCCGAATTCTCTCTTTCTCACCAACTTTTAAAATTCAACTCAAATCTATGTAGAGCAAATACAAGTTTTTCGTCGAATTGATTTATATCTGACAGGTAGAAGAGAAGAAAAATATATAAACACGCAATTATACATAATTAAAGAATGTTCAAAATTCTCAACAGAGAGAGCAACAACAACTAAAATTATTTTATACCTCTTTCTCTACCTGTTTGTTTCTCATCTTTCTTTGGCATCTTGCAACATTGCTAAACACGAGTCTCGGATGAAATATTTCACTGTGACACTTTCCATCAAATTTTTTTTATGATTGTTTTTTTTTATTGGTCAAATTTCTCTAAATTGGATATTCATTCTTTTAAAACACTTCAAATTTCTCAGTGATTCTCTATTCTCTCAGTCAGAGTATTTGATAAAGCACTGAAAAATCTTTGTTCTCAACATCGTTTTAGTGTGAGTCAAATGCCGGATATAGATACAATTTTACCACTTAGATTACAAGTAGATTCGATTTTGATGATAAGAACTCATTACAAGTCTCTTTCGTCGCTTCAAAACAATACAAAGTTTGCATATCAGTTCAAGTTTTCATAGTTTCAAAGTTCTAGGCGCTAAATCAATTACAAACAGTTAATTTTTCTTTCAATCCTGAATAAATAATTTAAATTTTAAATATTCAATTAATAATTTAATGATAAAGAGGATAAAAGGATCATGATGAATTCCTGTATGAAATTTCTGGAATTTTTCAACTGATTTTCGCAAAAACTGTTTTAATCGTTTTAATATTAAAGACCCTTAATATTGCAGGATACATAAAATACCCATAATTCCCATTTATGATGGAAAAATTTATGAGACACTTTTAGCACAAAAATACCCTTTGTTTTTAAATGGTAAATGAAAGGTAATAAAAAGTTTGATTGAGACATCTGAATATTATTATTCCAATTTTAAATTAACAAAATACACCCAAATTTATTATATTTCAGAATATGTATTTTGTTGTCAATAAAATAGAACTAAAAATTTAATAGTGATGGTAAAGTGTCACTTCCTTTGCAAAATGCTCGAACTCGTAACTCAGATGATCTCGTCTCAAATATCTCAAAAGTATTTTGGCATCATTTACCGTTTACTGGTTCTCTACCGATTTAAACCGATTCATAAACCACTAAAAATATTCCCCGAATACCACTAAAAAATAATTTTCAGACAAAAATTACTTATCGCTTTATAACCGGTTTACAACCGATTTGACCCAATGGGTTATTCATAAGCAAATATAGGTTCGAGTTTCCAATCCCGATTCCCTGAAAAAAAAATGTATGGGTTCCCTGAGTTCCCCGCGAGTTCTCTATACAAAAATACATGAGTTCCTCTGGTTCTCTGAAAAATGTATGGGTTCCCCAGATTCCCTGAAAACGTATATGGATTCTCCGTGGGTTCCCTGCTCCGATTGGCTCGAGAATTCCCCTAAATGAATTACCTCTGGATTTAAACTGATCTAAATCACTCAAAATACTGTGCAAAATACACTTAAGGAGTAATACAATTGAATTTCGGATAAAAATTAGTTATCGGTTATAAACCGGTTCATGGCCGTTTCATAACCGGATCAGATTTCACACGAACTCTAAGGGCCTTGACAGACATGAGGATTAGCCGAGAGACAGCATAGCGTAAATATATTATAAATAATGGTTAAAGTGCATTTCCATCATTTGTAAATATGTCTAGGGCATAAGACTTTTCCAACGAGCCTAATAACGTCTTCACTGAGAAAAAAAAGAGGGTGCGATTAACTTTTTTTCCTCATAACTTTAACACTTTTTAGGTGTAAAAATATATAAACATTTTTTAATGTTAATTTTACACCTTTTTAAGGGTAAAATTAACATGAAAAAGGGTTAATTTAACCCCTAATACACCTAAAAAGGGTAATATTTACACCGATTTCGGATCAATAATGCAGGGTAAATTAACATTTCCGGAATGTTATTTTAACTTTTTCGGATTTCTCTCAGTGTTCAGACCTAAGGCTTAGCTATAATTGCTCTAATTTCTTATCAATCACATTTTTTTTTTGGAAAAATTTAACTTTGGATTGGATTATTAAAGATAAATGACCCATTAAGTTTTCATAAAGCAATGAAATTGCTCGCTGTTTAGGATTTCCAGGCCTTCGGGAACTGGGCTAAACCTCTAGTCTGAAAACCGCTTATCCTGATAACTTTTAGTCGAGAAATATACTCTCTAGAGCCTTTCAAACCTTGAAAAATCGTTATTATAGGAATGATCCAACGGTATTTACGTTCGAGCAAAGGTATTTTAATAAAAAAAACAAAATCCAAATGGATTTATTCTATCCAGATAAGTTTAGAAAAGATTTAGACAAATTATTACTCAAAAACCGTTTTTGGAATTAGACCTTCAGATGAATTTTTCACAGAATCGTTTTTTGGCAAAATACTTATATTTGCATTTTATTGATTATTACGGAAATTACAAGTATCCTTTTGAGGATCTTTGGACTTTACTTGGTAAATGATATATCCCTGTATACTTTGACATGCTAAACAGGACTAGCGAAGATCATCAATAAATGGTAAAATTAATGAAAGTCTTATGGACAGAAAAATGCAAAGTCATCCCCTGAGTGCAAAGTCACCCACAACGATGGTACTCATAGTTATATGATAGTTTAAGTTCAAGTTAAGAAAGTTGAAATAAATAAATCCAAATGATCCAAACCAAGCACATAATATGTATTTAAATCTTCATCAATAAAGTGATCGAACACAAAATTCGAACTAAAAATAAGTAAACAAAAGCTAAAACTAAAATTGATTTTAATCTACTTTGTTATAACGAAATTATATGCGCTATTATATTCCAGCTCAAAGCCTTAAAACCTGTTGATCTCCTTTAATCCAAAAAATCTTTTTTTTTTTTGTTTTTTTTTAGTTGAAATTGAGGGAGTTAGCTAAGATCATAAGGATGTCATATGACAATTTTTTAAACTTCTTGTATGATTTTTTTGGGTATGAAAAAAATGTTAGCAAAACAGCTGCCGCGTTTCTCACTTTAGACCAAAACCGAAAAACCAAAACTGGAGCAAAATTGTATGAAATTGGGTTTTAAATATAGTCCTTCAACCACCATATCCGGAAGACTAGGATACAACACACGCTAGAAAGTCTTACCCGGAGAGATGACTAGCCGACTAGCAATTTTACTCCAAGGATGGACTAAAATCTGAAATTATGGTCTATTTTGGAGTTTTCGAAAGTCTCCTTATTAGACGGGATAAAAAAAAAATTGGACAACGCAGAAAACGCAATAATCGACTTTTATCGGAGTTTTCTTGGTAATAAAATCGAATTTTTCTAATAACATTTTTTTTCTTACTCATCCCACTGAGTTATTTGTTAAATTATCAAAAATGTTTCTATAGAACTAGATAGGTAATTAATATAAATTGATATAGCCTGCTCGTATTTTTTTAAACAACTGAGACAAGGTCATGTTTTTTCTTTATTTTTTTTTATTTTTTTTTACTTTTATCTTCTCGGTGAATTTTTCTTATTAAACTCAGACAATAAATGAACGACCTAAACTTGCAATTTCAATGCGCTGACATCACAGTCTATGCAACTTTTGAGAAAAATAAAAACAAACTAGAGTTTTCGTAAATATAATTTTGAAATTATATTTTTTCTAGATTTCTGCTATGTTCATTAACATTTTTTTGGCTCTTTTGATGGCAATTGATAGGTCTTAAAAATGTCTGCAATATTTTTTTTAATACAAAAGAGAGCAGATTTAACAATTTAAGGTCCTTGACACACTTAGGACTTAAGCCGAGAGACGGCTTAGTGGAAAATGATAGAAATGTGGTTTAACCATTATTTCGATTATAATTACGCTAAACCGTCTCTCGGCTAATCTTCAAGTCTGTCAAGGCCCTATAATGCTGTCTACACACTACAAGCAATTTTCGTAAAAAATTGCCTTTTTAAAAAAAATCTGACTTTTCTGTCTACAATGATAGGGAAAATTTTCTTTAAAAAGGCATTTTTTAAAGAAATTTCTACTAGTGTGTAGAGGTCATGGACAGATGATGATATGATGAATATTAACAGAAAGTAGGGGAAACAAAATATCTCCAGTCTCTAGTTTGCAAAAGGCGTCTTTTAATTTGATTCAAAGTCCAGAAAATCTGCAAGTGATTGTGATCAAACCTAAAAATCCGTTTTTGATTTTTTTTACATAAAGGCGTCTACACATTGGGAGCAATTTTCGTCAAAAATTGCGTTTTTGACAGAAATTTGACGTTTCCCCCTACAATGCTGCAGGGAATTTCCTTCAAAAAAGCAATTTTTGACAAAAATTGCTCCCAATGTGTAGAGGTCATAAGGAAGATTTCGTTAAAGGTGTAGGGGTCATTAGACACCTTTTATGTTAAAAAAAATTCATGAAATCAAAATTCACACACCTTTCTTCTTTGAACGTTTTGCTAAAGTCTAATCCCTCTTTTTATGGCTCGAACGCATCTTTTAGATCAGGAAAATTTCATGAAGTCGAAATTCGAATCTCTTTCTCACACGCGTTGCATATGTCTATCTCGTTCTTTCACAATCACTCTTCTTCTTTTTTTAGACATCAAAACAAATTCAATTATATCAATTGAATTTAAAGAGCAAATGAATAAGATAAACTTATGCAGAATGTGAGCAAGAAAGGAATGTGATTTCATGAAATTTTCCTGATCTAAAAAGTGTGCCAGGGCCATTACTACCTTCAGAACATTCCAAATTCGTAAGATTTTCCTCTTTACGACAAGAAGCGCTGTCATGCAATATCATTCAAATAATTATATTATTTTGAAATATAATATTTCTGATTTCATCTAATAGATTTTGATGATAATAAAGGCTCAAATGGGAAATCTGTCAAAATACTGAAACAGGAAATCTGTCTTCTCCTTCTTTTTCACTTCAACATTTAGCGATTTTATGATTTTTTTTTTGTTTCCCTCTTAGCTATCCCTTTATCCAAGAACTTAGGCTGTCTAAAGGCCTATTTTTATCGATATCGTATGTTTAAAATCCATAAAAAAATTAATACATCCATAGAAAAGAGTAACTATCAAATTTTAGCCCGCTTGCAATTTCGGCCATAAAATTTCGGCCAATTTTGGCCTTTGTTTCTCAAATATACATGAACTTTAAGATTTTGCGCACACTAGAGGTCATACAATGCAAAAAAAAGTAGCTTCGATGAACGAGATGATGTCAAAAAGACTGGAACAATTCCAGAAGAGAAGGAAACTATGAGAAACTAGATGTCCGAAATATTATCCAAAACTATGTCTATATATTATTTTTTATTAATTTTTACATATATTAAGAATGATTTCAGAGAAAACAAAAACGATAAACTATTTACAAAGTTCCAAGAACCACTTTAGAAAATATAAAAAAAGACAATTGTATTAAATATATTGCATTTCAAACTTAAGGCTTTGGGGCTTGCATGCGAGTATGCCGAAATTTGGTACACTTACCCTATCAAAATCATTAATCAGTAAAATCTTTTTTTTTGTCGATTAGTCAGATAAAAAACAATAAAAAACAAAAGTTTTCTCTGTGATACTCTAAAGGACTTCTATGGATTTTAAGGTAACTACTCCACTGCTGCTAATTTGTCTCACTTCATTTTTTTAATTTGTTTTATTATCCTTTAAAATTAGTAAAAGTTATAGGGTAAGGGCTTATAATTTTGGACAGTCTGCTTAAAAGCATCGATGTTCCAAGTTTGAAATGCGATATTTTCAATAGTAAACTATCCAAAAATTATGAGCCTTTCCTCTATTTTACTTCTTTTCAGTAAATTTAAAGAGCTACTTTAACATTTATCAACCTATTTGACCAACTTTGACCGTTCTTGACAGGTTTTAGGATTATCTACTACTTCTCAAAACTTTGCGAGTTAGACATTTGACCACCAGGGGTCGTTGCTGCCGTATTTAGCCTGCCTAAGGGCGTTTTTTTCGCGGCGAAAATAATTTTCAATTCCTTGATTCCTAATCAACCGATAAAGATAATTTCTCCTGTCAGAATTTTGACTTTGAATTTAGGTCATCGACTTCGAAAACTACAAGTGAAACAAGTTACTGGATAACTTTTTTTTCTCTGCAAAAAACATGTGAACGAGGGTTGTTTGAATTCAATTCACAAACTACTCGGTATGAATACTAAATACTAATAATTCAAAATCAATGAATTATATTGCAATTTCCAGTGTTTTGGAGATAGCACCCTCTCACAGTCACTATTTTGTTTATCATTCTGGTCTTGATCTCTGTTGAGAGTCCACGAAATAAAAAAGCATAAACACAATCATGCATCAAAGTGAGGTTTTTAATCATCGACGCGATGCTGTTTTTTTTGGACATCATCAGCCGATGCGAGCGAAAGAGCAAGAGCAAGAGTTCGATGACACCTTTTCCTCTAATATACACCAACATAATGCTTTTTGGTGTTTATATATATATATATTTATTGGGGGATACTGAGTGAGAGAGAACGGTAAATTGGTCCAATTTTTGGGCATGGATTTTTTTAGCATGCGGAAAAAGGGGGAAGAAGAAAAGAGATTACTCACCGGTTGGTACCAGTAGCCCATTTGCTGATAGGAATAGGGATACTGTGCTCCCTGTGGCTGCACCGGTTGACTCTGATTTGATGGCTGGGCATTGCTGGTGGTATCTCCACCATTCTCCTTGCCCCAGAAACACTTGACGGGCTGTCCGTTGATGTCGGTGTTGTGAGTGGCTTCGATGGCATGCGTTGCGGCTTCCTTTGTGGTGAATTTGATGAAGGCATAGCCCTTATCCTTGAACACCCTCACATCCTGAATGGCGCCAAATTGGCCAAAGTGCTTGTGCACCAGCTCCTCGCTGATCACATTGGCTGCAAAGCCTCCACAGTACACCGTGGCATTTGTTGGACTGGTCTGATTGTAAATCTCTTCGTACGATGGCTTACCACCCTTGATACCCTTGCTCGTTTCACGCGGTGGTGGTGGTTTACGGGTGCTCCAATTGGTACGAATTGACCTAGAGCCCAGCCACTGTCCATTCATCGACTGAATGGCATTCTCCGCTTCAGCCTTCTTCACGAACGACACAAAGGCATATCCCTTGGATTTCAGTGTTTGCGGATCGCGCACAATGCGACAATTGGAGATTTCTCCAAAGGGTGCAAAAGCCTCCCTCAGGGTCTCTGTCTCAATTTCCGGACTCAAATCCCCAACGAAAATATGATGATGGGAACTAGTGTCAGCTTTTGGCTGATTTCCCGGACTCGTGGCCCAATTAACTTTCATCTCCTTGTCCAGGAAGAGTCTCTTATTCATGGCGGTCAGTGCTGTGGACGCTGATTGGTGATTGGTAAATTCAATGAATGCATAGGGATCATTGCCAGGTTCCCTAATTATCTTGCAATTCTTCACCATGCCAATCTGTGCAAAGAGCGACCATAGCAATTCCTCAGACACAGAATTGTCCAAGTTGCCCACATACAGGGTCTTGGGCTGTGACTCGTCCATCTTCCTTTTCCACGCGAACACCAACAGAAAAAAAAAAACCTCCAAAGCTCACTCACTCACCCAAAAAAAAAGCTTCTCCACTCTGGGCTGCAGAGATGCACCAGCTGCAGTACCACCACTTTGGGGCGGGAGGGATGACACAGAGTTCCGGGATGGGGGAGGATATCACCAATTTAGCACGAGAAATGCGTGAGGAAATGGCAAAAAAAAAAGTACGCCCGTGCTTTCGCCGACCCCAACACACACATACACTGTCTCACTCTCCACTGGAGAAGCGCACCCAAAAAGTGTCCAGAAAGATCTTCTCACAGCGCACAGGGAATTGTCTCTGACCCACAAATAACTATACCACGCACTTGTTCAACACCTTGGGCATCCAATTGAGCACTTTTCAGCACCTATTTACACCTATTTTTGCAAGAAATTCCCACATAAAGATCACTAGGCGTCTATGACATGACATCTGACATTGCCAAGTTTAGTAATGGCGGACACGATGCTAGCGCCACCACCCCAGCCGCACACATATTCAGCGCGTCTCCCGGCTGGCCAACTCTGCAATTCAGCACAATTTTTTTCAAAGATCTTTCTGTTGAAAACGATTAGGGTTGATAGAACACCTGTTCGGCAAGGAACACTTGTTGGCATTTTCAAAAAAATAGGTGAGATTATTAAGAATCTCACCTAATATTTAACACTTTACAACCCGAGCCAAAAAATCACGTAAAATACCACACTAGCTTAAAATGCCAGTGCAGATATTCTCAACAAAAAAGCATTTTTACAATAGTTTTTGGTTCCGTAAGACTTCTACAGCGGTTCTAGGACTCATAAATTCATTTTCCAATAAATATGTTTCCATTTTCTTGTAATTTTTATATAAATTTTATGAAAATTGACAAAAGAATGCCAAAGTAAATTTTTATAGATTCTCGTAGCTTGCAAATTTCATTTTAATTTCATTTTTCCTAGTAATTTGGCAAGGATTTTAGGACCAATATCAATATATTTTCCTGTAAAATTTTCAATAGTTTGCGTTTCTTTAAAAGAGCCGAATTAGCGAGAGTCTACTGTATCGAAATTTATTTAACTTATCTAATGGGGTCTACACACTAGTAGAATTTTTTTTAAAAAATGCCTTTTTAAAGAAAATTTAAAGAAACGTCAGAATTTTTTAAAAAAGGCATTTTTTAAAAAAAATTCTACTACAGTGCTGTCTCGCTATATGCACAGTTTGGGTACTTTTTTTGACAGTTCTTTCTCTGAATATGCACAACTTTTTTTGAAATTCTCAACGGTTTTTTTCTTTCTTTTAATAAATTATCATTTTTTTATTGTTCTAGAATTTCCCGTGTTATTTTAAATAAAATATGAGACAGAAAAAATAAAATTAAGAAAATTAAAAACAAGAAAAATTAGTTACGAAGAAAATAATTTTCTTTAGTACTTTGTCAAAATGTAAACAAATTGGTTTTGAATGCAACCGACACAAAAGCTGTGCATATAGAGAGTGTGCATATAGAGAGACAGCACTGTAATGTGTAGACGACATAACGGAGTTATCACACTAGAAAATTTCACATTAAAGTTAAAGTGAAAAGTTGCTCATTAACTCTTCTAGAACCACTGGAAATCGCTGATTTAGTCAGGACACATTGTTAGAATTGCTCAATGTCATGATGGCACACGGGTTGTCAGATGAGTGTTTTTGTTTTTGAAGCATTTCAGTCGTTTGAGCGAAAATGTGAGATTTTAGTGAAAAAGAGGAAGTTTCCCTCCTGTACGCTACTTTTATGTCGTGCAAAAGGACCCGCTAAGAGAGAAGAAGGATGATGTGAGCGAGAGATTGGCTCGTAACGTGACCTTCACATGGTGTCATTGAAATTCTCTGGATCGATTTTTTTTTGGATATAATAATTTTCTCCGGATGACTTTGGAGGAATTTAAAGAGCTGCTTCAAATCGTAGGGCTTTATTTTCAAAAAAAAAAAAGACTATGAAAATAAGGGAACCAATATCACACAAATCCCGACTGAGGTGTGAGTTCTGGCGATTGATGACTCAATTTGTCGCAAACGGTCTGAAAACCATCAGATCGGCTGCCTCTATTTTTGTATTCCCGGCAGTTGTAGTCCCAAATGATGGATTCCTGATGCACAGCCTCAATTAATTCGGCCACCATCTCATTTGACCACGAAATCCTAGATGTTTATGAAGGAATATAAAATGTAGATCGAACACATTTTTGTTTAGCTTTTTTTTTGTTACTTATCCTCTTCACCGATCTTTTTCAATGTCTTTTGTCCTTTCTCCACCTAGTGCGCGATAAATAGTAGGTATTACCGTGGTATCACACTAGAGAATTTCACATTAAATTTTTAATGTGATTCACATTTATTTTTGCTGATATGTGTCCTAATGTGCTGATTAAATCTCACAATACGAATTATAACAACGGATTTCCTATTTAAAGAATATTTATTATTGTATTGATTAGAACAGACATAGACATATGCTTATTAAAAGTCGTGTAGTATCGGAAATTTTGTGATGATAGTTCTAATGGAAATTGCAGATAGACGTGCTGGTAACACTAATCCCGCTTATTCACGGTGCCATGATGAATACTTTTGCGCCAAAAACACATAATAGAAAGAAAAACTCTTATAAAAATAAATTGTCTTCTTGATATCTTTCTCGAAAGACGGATATCTGTGCACTAAACACCCTTTTACTTGAATCTTGCGGAAATATGAAGAAATTTAAAGAAAATATCATTTCAAATGACAAGCTTCCTAAATCACGCACAATTCAACTCGAGAGAGAGATAGAGACACAAATAAATTTTTTTTCTATTTTATCCTTATTATCAGGTCTTGTATCTTCTCGTAATACTTACTTTAGCATTCCTTATTAATCAAAATAGTTTTGTAGAAAAGGGTTCTTCTCAAACATATCCTGAATTTTGGGATAAGATACTTCTAACCACATTTTATACCTCTCTTTAACTTACCTCCTTTTTTCTCCATGGTGTTTTCATACTAGAAGCAATTTTCGTCAAAAATTGCCTTTTTTAAATCTGACATTTCTGCCTACAAAGATAGGGAAAACTTTCTTTAAAAAGGCATTTTTTAAAGAAATTTCTCATAGTGTGTAGAGGCCATTATAGTAAATTCTCGCTAATTGGGTTTTTTTTTAGATCGAGTTACTTTCTAATTCTGGCAGCAGTTACATTTGAAAAAAGTTTGTTTTCATTTTTCATGTTTGATTTTGATTACCAAAATAAAGCAAATATACTTAAATTTGCCATGGTTTGTCTTACTCATGATGTGATTTTATTTATTATTTTATTATTCAGTAATTTAAAGCACTTCATTTATTCTAAGAGATATTTTAGAACAGCTATAAATAAATGAACTTTAAAAAAGTTTTATATAATCACGCTCTTTAATTTAATTGGATTCTCCAATGGTATCACTGTGTTCAGTTCCCCTGTTTCTGTAGTTTTCTAAGTTAATATTAATTGTTAATAGTTCTTTTGTAATTGTAATTAGTCATTGTGTAGATTGTTATTTAACAATCTCAATCTATATATGTATTTATACCACAAAAAGTTCTTAAAAGTCGGATATTTGTTTATTTATTCCGAAATTTTGCATATTTGTTTTCAATATTGTTTGAAACTTTCATGTGATGCCACTATTGGAATCGTTTTCCCTCAAATTAAATACCTTTGTTAAAGGATATGAATCCAATAAAACTGACCTAATCGATCTAATAGGAGAAATCTGTTCATTTTTTACACATTCCTTCACATCTTTTCTGCAAATACTTCTAAAACTGCGAACGTTGAGAAAGTCAAAAATCTCTCATCAACCAAAAAAGAAAAAAATCAATATCTTATTAATTACAGATTAAAATATCATATTAAAACATTTATTTTAATCCTTTTTATCAGTAATTGTGTGAATAAAGTTATTATTTTAATACCCAAAATACCGGTATAAAACAACAATTCGTACCGTATATGAATTGCGAAAATGAGTAATCACATTTCCTTGTACATATCGTCCGCTGGGTTGTTTATTCAGCGCGTCAAAATGGCTGTCATGGAGAATCCCTGTAAAGAACCTGTTAATGTGTGGAGCATTATTGGATATGTCTGTACTTGATGCAAAGATTTCCATGATTATTTCACAATTTTCTTCAATAAACATAGTAAGATATGAAAAGAAAATTGCTTAATTTGGCTAAATTTGCGACTTTTGTTGCATTTATTGCGCTGACATGAAGGAGGGAAGAAAAATAGGTACGGGGGTTGGATATTGTCTATGGATTGAGGGGACATGTCTGAAGAGAATTCTTTGGGAAGGGAGTGTAGTTTGCTTTGTTGGGTGATTTCGACGTATTGTTTGTGGCTCTGTTTCGTATTTCATCATAGCCATTTCTTCCTGCTGCAGATTTTCCTGGGCAGTTGGCAAGCGAGGACGGCGATTATGTTGATCAGCTTGGCGTCCCAATGGTGATTTCACACACTCGAGGTAAGGTTGGATTTGGTGTCGTCATGAGGGATTTCCCCCTTTGGCACGCACACAAACGCGCGGTAGACAAAAGAAAGTTTCGCGTTGGGAGTTGGGACTTGGGATGTTTTCCCTGACGTTGTGTTTGTTTTGTGGCAGCAGCAATGGACAGGATGGAAGTGACTGAGACACATGCCAGAGTCATCATTCACATCGACATTGACTGCTTCTATGCACAAGTGGAGGAGCTTCGACAGCCAGAACTCAAGGGGAAGCCACTGGGCATCCAGCAGAAGAACATCGTCGTGACGTGCAATTATCCGGCCAGGGAGTTTGGCGTGGACAAGTTGATGCTGGTGACGGATGCCCTGAAACGCTGTCCGGACTTGGTTCTGGTGCGCGGGGAAGATCTTACGCCGTACAGACAGATGAGCACGAGGATCTTTGAGGTTCTGCAGAGATTTACACCGTGCGTGGAGAAGTTGGGCATGGATGAGAATTACATGGATGTGACGCGTCAGATTGAGTACAGATTGGGCAGTATGACGATGGCTGATGATCCGGAAGTTGTGGGCTGTGTTTGTCCCGAGGGTGAATTGCTGCCCTCGTGTCCATGTGGCTGTGATAGGCGCCTTGCGGCGGGCAGTGCGATGGCCAAGGAGATCCGTGATGCCCTCTACACGGAATTGGGCATCACCAGCTGCGCAGGAATTGCTCATAACAAACTCCTGGCCAAATTGGTGGGCAGTGTCAATAAGCCAAACAATCAGACAGTATTGGTGCCCCACTGTGCCCCCACATTCCTCGGGGATCTGCAAACGGTTCGAAAAGTGACAGGAGTTGGGCAGAAAACCGAATCTTTGCTGGCAGAAATTGGCATCCGGACAGTGAGAGATCTCCAGGATGCCGAAATGGAACGATTGCAGAGAAAATTTGGCCAGGAGACAGCCAGTAAATTGAAAGATTTGAGCCTGGGCCGAGACAATATGCCCGTAAGGCCGTCCGGAAAGCCCAAATCGATCGGCCTGGAGGATTCCTGTCGGTCCATTTCGGTGAAGCAAGATGTCGAGGAGAAGTTCAGTGTCTTGCTGGTCAGGCTAGTGAATCAGGTGATGGACGACGGACGTATTCCCATCGCCATCAAGATGACCCTGAGGAAATTTGATCCGGCCAAGAAGACCAGTCACAGGGAAACCAAGCAAGCCAACATCCTTCCATCCCTCTTCAAGCTCCGCCCCGATGGGAAGCTCCATCTCATCGAGGGTGGCCACGATAAACTCCTGAGGATCATCATGAGACTCTTTGAGCGACTAATCGATCTCCGGCAACCATTCAATATCACCCTCCTGGGCCTGGCCTTCTCAAAGTTCCAGGAACGCAAATTCGGCTCATGTTCCATTGCCAATTTTCTCATCAAAAAGTCCGACCTGGAGGTGCAATCTGTGACGAGTTTGACCAGCGACGGGGTCACAATTTCGCCACCGAGTCGAGACACATTCCCGCGCTATGTCAATGCATCGCCCGTGGCGATGGAAAATGACGCCTTCTCGGACACTTCTGTGGCTTCGGATGTGTCGTCGGAGCCGGAATTGGAGCCATCGCCCAAGAAGACACGCATTGGCTTGTTGATTCCCAAGAGGCCTTGCCATCCCCGGCACGAATCAATGGACACGTCGTCGCCCAGCAAACTGAGAGTGGCCGATCTGAGGCTGAATTCCCTCGACTCTCCACCGAGCTCTCTTGCGGACACCAATCTTCCGGCCAGTCCCAGTACCCCGGATGTTGAGCAGCAGCCACTTCCCAATTGCGTCGATCCACAGGTGAGTCACTATTTTAATTTTTGTGCATTCCCCACGCCTACTTGATTATTCCAATTACAATGCACATTTGTCGCTTGCATCAACAAACATCATAACATCACAATTTAAGATTTTATGAAGTGAATGTTAAAAAGGTTTTTTTTCGATAAAAGTTTATTTATTAATTTTAAAATTCATTATATTATTTAAAGTAGACTCTCGCGAATTCGGCTCTTTTAAGAACGGGCTACTTTCTAATTCGTGCAGCAGTTAAATTCGAAAAAAATTTGTTGACATTTTTCAAGTTTGATTATGATTATCGAATGAAGCAAATATGCATAAATTTGCCATGGTTTGTCTTAGTTATGACGTGTTTTGCATTTTTAAAAGGTGTTCATGAAATTTACAATAAACATGAGTATGTTAAATTAATTTGAGTATGCAGATGAAAAAACAATCGTTGCATTTCAAACAGTTTGATGCCCGAATTTCCGTTTAATTCGGGTGACATTTCGGTCTCAAATGCCGGAATTTAAGAGAGTCTACTGTATTATTTTTAAAATTAAATTAAAAATTTGAGGTTAAAGTTATGGTTTACAATTCGATGCCAATTGCGTCAATCTTTTTGATAAAATGCACAAGAATTCATCAAAAAGAGATGACAAAGCGTCCCAGCTTTGCGGAATGCTCGAACTCGTGAAATAGAGCTACCGGTTTACAGTAGAACTCCGCTATAGGCCATCGCTCTATAGTCCACAATTTATCGACCGTTGATTCCAAAACACTGATTTTAACCCTTTAACGGCGAGACACTTTTTACGGATTGAAAATCAAAAATAAAAATTAAACTGAAAAACATAATCAATGATAAGCCTTACATTTAACATCGGAAAGTCCAACAGAGTCTGATTCGGTGTATTTTGTGCTTCTATGAACGATAGGGACAAAAATAGCCGAAAAATTTATGTAATTTTTTTGACAATACCAATGAATATTATTTTTCGCTTTAATGAAAAATATTACGTATGAGTAGGGGGAGGTTTTGTACTTTCGAACACAAAAATGATGTTCAAGTACAGTGATTTTTTCTGACTTCCATGCAAACCGTATGGATTCTCCAACTATGCCAAAAAAATGTCTTACTTATAAGGTTCATAATCCCATCAAACAAAATCCCAGGAAATCCTTAGATTTTCCTCCAAAGGAAAATGAAAATTTATTGGCGATTTGTGCGATAGATCAATCAAGCTTCCATCTGCACACACGATTCACGCCATGTGCGATCGATGAATCTGAGTCAAGTTTGTGAATTTTGTTCCACCCACAAAAAGTGCCTGTTCAGCCTAAAAGATTTTTACATAAATCTAATTCCTAATAACCCTTCTACCCTCTGTGATAGTAGTTTTTCAGAAAAGTGATATTAATTCTGCACAATCGTATGAAATAATGCACAGCAAAATTACAGTTTTGGACCTGTTTTTATTTTTTGTTTCCTGAAACTAGGAAAAAAGGATTAGACTCTCAATTTTTTCAGGAAAGATGGGATTTCAGTCTAGCTATTACAATATATAGCCATATGTGAGATTCATAAAGGAATATGGGAGAAATATGAAGTGTCTGAAGGTAGCGTATGTGCGAACGATCAAAGCCTCCCCCTATAAGGGGTCAAAAACATAATTTTCAAAGGCCATATCTGCGATTCTAATTGTCAGAATTTGAAAAAAATAGTGTTTTAGAAATCTCTCGTTAAATACAGTAGACTCTCTCAAATTCGGCCATTTGGGACCGAAATGTCATCCGAATTAGAGAGAAATTCGGGCAACAAAGTTTTTGAAATGCAACGATTTTTCTATTCATCTTCACACTCATTAGGTTAACTTACTCATATTTATCGTAAATGTCATAAAAATCTCTTAATAATGCAAAATCACTTCATAACTAAGTCAAACAAATGCAAATTTAAGCATATTTCCTTCATTTAATTGCCAAGATCAAACTTGAAAAATGTCAACAAACTTTTTTCAAATTTAACTGCTGCCCGAATCAAAAAGTATCCCGATCTTAAAAGAGCCGAATTAGCGAGAGTCTACTGTACTACAATTCTTTTGACATCCCAATTTCATTCCATTTAATCGAAGTCTTTTTGAAAATTCAATTACGAATATTTCGAAAACTAGGCGATGCTTTTTCTTTAAATTTTAGTATGTTGTAGCTAGCGTCGAAACCTATTCAATGGTGGGTCACACTACTCCCTCGATGTTCTCTGACCTGGCTATGAATTCTACGATGCGTGAGTTTTTCACGTAATTTTTACATCGTTTTCTGTAAGCGTTTGGTGAAGCTTTCACAAAAAGTGTCTCGTGAAACACTTACAGCAGAACATACCCACTGAGCTATAATCGTAAACCTGACTGCCATTTCGCTTACTCTTATTCACATATGAGCTCCATCTCTTTTTCGTTTTCAGCTCTTACTATGTTTGCTCCTTCCGTCTTTCTCTATCACAAATTTTTCGTTATATTTACTTATACTTGCTTCTTGATATTTTTGCGTTCAATTTGTAGCCTTACAACAGAGGTGCGCAAGAATCGTTTAAAACCAAACAAACGTCAAATGAATTGTGTAAGTCAATGGTCAAAACGCTACCAGAGCAAACTTATTTGGACGTTTATTCGGTTTCAAACGGTTCTTGCACACCTCTGCTTTACAAGACGGTGAAAAACTATTTCTCAATTACTAACAGGAGGCGCTTCGATCAAGGATCGAACCGAGGGCCTCTGCGTCACAAAGTCAACACTTTGCCCATTGAGTTACCGAGCTCCCTGTTCCTGTTCTCCAATAGCGTCTTGGCTAAATGAAAACTGACACATTTTAGCATTCGAAGGCACTTTAAAATTTGAACGGGAATATTTTAACCACCAAACGGACGATAGCTGTAGATTTTGTTTTAGCTTTGCAACCGATTTTTGAATATCCTTTCTCTTGGGCAAACGCCAGCTGTGAACGCTCGGCTTAAATTTAGAACATGAAATCTTCAATTTTGATATTTAAATTCGGTCTCAGAAATAAGGAGTTTAAATCTGTGACTTTTTGAAATCGATCATCTCGATACATACTTACCAACGCTGCGAATAAATTAAAACGTAGTGTTTATATAATTATCGTTCTATTTTAAACTCAAACGGTTTTTTTTTTATTTTCTTTAATGCCCAATGCACAATAATTTTGTTTTGTAAATATGTTTTTGAAACTGCCTCTGAAAGTGAGCGAGATGACTAGATCTAGTTCTCACTGAAATGTGAAAAACATGTTTACAAAACAAAAGTTATTATTCGTTGGAAATAGTCCGTATAATGTCCAACGCACATAACTTTTGTTTTATGAAGATATTTTTGACATTTCAGTGAGAGTAATGACCAGCGCACAATAACTTTTGTCTGTAAGCATGTTTTCAAAATTTCCCATGAGAATGAGCGAGAAGACTAGATCTAGATTTCACTCACTCTCATTGAAATGTCAAAAACATGTTTACTAAACAAAAGTTATTTTGCGTTGTGCATAATGCCAAACGCACAATAATCTGTGTTTTGTAAACATTGTTTTGACATTTCAATGAGAATGAATGAAACAGAGATCTAGTCATCTCGCTCTCTCTCACACGAAAATTTGAAAACACGTTTACAAACAAAATTTATTGTGCGTTGGGAATAATACCTAGCCCACAATAACTTTTGTTTGTAAATATGTTTCTAAAATTTTCTATGAGAGTAAGTGAGATGACTAGATTTAGATCTCACTCACTCTTATTGAAATGTCAAAAACATATTTACAAAACAAAAATTATTGTGCGTTGGGCATAAATGAAATGCAGATCTAGTTATCTCGCTCTCTCTCACAGGAAAATTTGAAAACATGTTTACAAACAAGTGCACTGGTCATTAGGATTAATGTATACATGTATAGGTGCTTTTACTAGCCTCTGTTAATAATAATAAATATTCCAAATTTAATTTAAGAAAAATAAAAATGCCCGACTGTGGCATCCTAAGTTCAAGATTTTTTTAAGGAAATCCTGAAACAGAAATTAGGGTTTCCAATACGGGATCCCGGGATTCCGAAAATCCCGGAACTCTGAAAATCCCGGGATCCCGAAAATGCCGAGCCTTCGCAAATCCCGGGATTCTGAAAATCTCGGGATACCGAAAATTCCGGGATCTCGAAAATCCCAGAACTCAGAAAATAGAAAATTCCAAGATCCCGAAAATCCCGGGATCCCGAAAATCTCGGGACCTCAAAAATCCCGGGATCCCGAAGATCCCGGGATCGCGAATGGTTGTTAATACCGGGATTCCGAAAACCGGGATTCTAAAATCCAAGATTTTCGGGATCCCGGGATCCCGAAATTCGGGATTAGTGAAATATTTAAATCCCGGGATCCCAAAATTTAAAAAATCCCGGGATTTTGGAAATCCTAACAGAAACCTGAAATAAAATTGCGTCGCGCTGTTTAGGAAAAGTCATTGAAATCAATTTGTTGTTCAATAGGTTTTCAAGGCACTTCCACCGGACGTTCAGGGTGAATTAATTGCAACATGGACTAATCCCGCCGCAGCTCCAGCGACATCCTCCTCCACCAAAAGCACCTGCAGCACCGGAAATACCCTCCATAGATACTTTATCACCAACAAATAGGAGTCTCACACGTACGACACTTTTTGTACCACTTTTCTTTTTAATGTATTTCAATCGAGCTCTCCACATCCTTCATCTATTTCTTTCTTACATTCCTGGGGAACCCTGGAGACTTTCCATTCCAAGAGTTTTCCCACCAAATAAAATTTCCTTCCTTTTCACTGCTAAAGTATTTTTTTTAGACATTGATTTCTCTTTTTTTGGATTTTCTTTTAATAGTTAATACTTAAAATGTAGGGAGGATTCTTATTCTTTTTTTTCTTGTTCAACAGTAACATTTTGCATTTTAAATAGATAAAAATTCTTGAAGTATAACAACAATAAAAACCTTTTTTTTTTTGTTAGAAAGTCGAAAGAGTAGAAAAAGAAAACAAAAAAATGTACAATGAATTATCCCCTTTTTCCCTACCAATTCACCACTTTCATTCTTTTTTTCACTACACTAATTTTTCTTTTTTTTTTACTAATATGTAATTCTCTTTGTGTTTTGAATATTTGTTGTTTTTTTTGTAATTATTTGAGACGAGAAAAAGACATGAAGGCAGAAAAAGTGAGATTTCTCTTGTTTTTTTTTCTCCTGTTCATTTTTGCCAACAACTCCCTTCAAAAATGATCTAGAATTGATTTTTTTTGGGGAGTTTTGAGCATCATCCTCTCTACGTGCTCTCCTTGGGCAGACTGATGGCCCAGCCAAGGACACGGCGATCGAAGCCACAGGAGTAGAGATTGCAACTCGTATTTGGTTCCTCAGGTGCCCAGCAAACGGATGACACCATTCGCCGATGACCCTGCAAAAGGGAACAGAAAGGATACCAAAAGGGCACAATCATCATTTGCGGGATCAACTAGGAGATTCGGCACGTTGCACAGCCAGCAAAAATCTCACGGCATTCACACGTTACAAAAAAAAAGCCACAAAAACCAGATGGTATCATCAACTTTATGCATTTCATTCTGTTTTTAATCTCACAACATTTTTTTCTCCTTTTTTTATGTTGTTTAATTTTTTGATAATTGATTTTTTTTAAGATGTAGGTTTCACAATTTTTTACATTGTAGAATAATATATATATCAACAATTGTAGATGTGTTGTAAAGAGCAAGAAGATTAATATAAAATCGAAATAAAGGTAATTGGTTTCAAAAATTCAATGATTTTTTAATTAATTTATAAATTTTTACTGAATTGATAAATCAACGACGAAGAACGGAAAGAGCAGGGAGGTATCGTTGCTCCCTCACAGGATAATTTGGCAGGGGGTAAATAAATCTGCCCCTCACGGTTCACTTTGGGTGACGATCAGCGCGATCTTGGAGGCTGATCGTCGCGATCAGCGCGGTCTTGCAAATTGATTGTCGAGATCAGTGCATCCTGGAGACTGATCGTCGCGATCAGTGCGACCTTTAAGACTGATCGTCACGATCAGTGAGACCTTTAAGACTGATCGTCGCGATCAGTGTGATCCTGGAGAGTGATTACGCGATCAGCGCGGTCTTAGTTAGAGACTGATCGTCGCTATCAGTGCAATTTTGGAGACTGATTGCCCGATCAGCACGGTCTTGGAGACTGGTCGTCGCGATCAGTGCGATCCTGGAGACTGATTGTGCGATCAATACGATTTTCTAGACTGATTGCGGAATCAGTGCGGTCTTGGAGATTGATTGCACGATCTTGGAGACTTTTCGTCAAGATCTTCGTGACTGATTTTTGCGATCAGTGCGATTCTGGAGACTGATTGCGCGATCAACACGATTTTCTAGACTGATTTCGAAATCAGTGCGGTCTTGGAGACTGATTGCACGATCTTGGAGACATTTCGTCAAGATCTTCGTGACTGATTTTTGCGATCAGTGCAATCTTGGAGACTGATTGCGCGATCAGTGCGATTCTGGAGATTGATCGTCGAAATCAGTGCGATCCTGGAGACTGATTGCGCGATCAACACAATTTTCTAGACTAGACTGATTGCGAAATCTACACGATCTTGGAGACTGATCTGCAAACAGCGCAATCTTGGAGACTGATCGCGTGATCTTGGAGGCAGATCGGCGCGAAATACCGATCTGCCACTCACGGTTCACTCGCTAGCCATACTTGTTCACCCCTTGTACTTTGGGCTTTTCAAAAAACGCAAATCTAATAATAACTTTAAATGGATTTTTGGAAGAACTCTAAAAGAAACCTTTTGATAAATTTTCCTTGAAGAAACCTACCAAGAGCATTCAGGCAGGACACTTATAAAGTTCCTCACTCACATTCATTAAAAAAAATTGAAAACCGTTTTAGCATTGAGTTTTTGAAAGAAACTTTGCAGAAACGACTTTAACCCAGTTCTTACCATGGTATTATACATCATACGGAAATTGAGTAATTTTAGATGTTTCATTGCTGGGCAATTTTTATCCGAATTGCTGTCGGGAATAGATTTTTAGTAGCTTTATTTCTTCAATTACTTGGGAAAAATAGTGCGACAGAGATGAAAATACATTTTGTTATTGTTTTCTTGCTTCGCGGAGTCATGCAAAATTTTTGCTCAAAATGGCGGACGAAAAATTCGATATCCCGTTGAGTTTGTTAAAATTGGCCTCTTTCCTCTTTCCTGATTTCAATTCTAGTTGCCAATTTATTTTCTTGGATAGTTACTCTATCAAAAGTAATAGAGTTTGTAATGGCTCCGGCACACCTTTTAGATCAGGAAAATTTCATAAATTCGAATTTAGAATCTTTTCTTTTCTTACATGCTTTGCATAAGTATACAGTACTGTCTCTCTATATGCACAGCTTTTGTGGCGGTTGCATTCAAAATCAATTTGTTTACATTTTGGAAAAGTAATAAAAAAAATTATATTCTTTGTAACTAATTTTTCTTGTTTTTAATTTTCTTAATTTTATTTTTTCTGTCTCATATTATTTTAAAATAACACGGGAAATTCTAGAACAATAAAAAGATGATAATTTATTAAAAGAAAGAAAAAAAAACCGTTGGGAATTTCAAAAAAAGTTGTGCATATTCAGAGAGAGAACTGTCAAAAAAAGTGCCCAAACTGTGCATATAGAGAGACAGCACTATGTATTTCATTCTTTCGCACTCCAAATTCGATTGAGGTAAATTGAATTTGTTGTGATGTTAAAAAGAAGAAGAAGAGTGTGAAGGAATGAGATAGTCACATGCAAAACGTGTGAGAAGGAAGAATATTCGAATTTCGACTTGATGAAATTTTCCCGACCTAAAAGCTGTGCCAGAGCCATTATGAATTAAATCACAGAATTTAAATTCAGTGACCGTAAAGACGTGTGTTTGACAGGGGCTCTCCGCGCCCCCATAATTGGGTAAAAAAAATTTCTTTTCAAAAAATTCATCTACTAATCTGTAGAAAACTAATCCCAAAATATGAACATTCTATCTCAAGTATTTTTGGTGCACTGACTGAATGGGTTAAAGCTCTCTAAAAAGCATTCTCTATTCAATTTTTGATCCAATTTCCGGCATTTTTTTTTTTCAAGAAAAAGCCTTTGACCAGTTGAGTTCGAATCTCAGGAGAGCTTTTTCGAAAAAGTGATTCTAGTGATATTGCCAGTAAATTCTGGCAATATCCGGAATTCTGTAATTTTCGGGGCATTGTCACGCGTGAGTTCGAAACCTGACAATACCATTCGAGCTTTTTTTGTCATATCATATGAGTTCGAAAATGCAATTTATTGATTTTTTAATGAAATCCCTTTACTTGATGATTTTATGAAAATACAGCACGTCTTGGTTGATTTATTTAACTAAATTTATTATCATTTGAATTACCAGAAATCTCAAATATGTGATTTCTGACAATGCCACGTGAGTTGAAA
This sequence comes from Phlebotomus papatasi, assembly GCF_024763615.1. Taxonomy (NCBI): domain Eukaryota; kingdom Metazoa; phylum Arthropoda; class Insecta; order Diptera; family Psychodidae; genus Phlebotomus; species Phlebotomus papatasi. The sequence continues at coordinate 20,509,913 of NC_077222.1, forward strand.
TGGCAATGTCACGCCTAGAGAATCGCATTTTCGAAAAAGCTCTCCTAAGATTCGAACCCAATTTGTCATATGGCATTGCCAGAGCGTTACAGAATTCCTTACCAGTAGGGGAATTCTGTAACAGTATGGCAATGTCATATGGCAAATTTAATTTTTTTTGTGCAGTTAATTCAAACGAATTTATCGAAAGTCCAATGAATATCAATTACAAAGAGCTTCATAGAACTCCATGGAATGGTCATTTGATGCTTATTTAGCCTTAATGTTGTCCTGTAGGGGAATTCTGTAATTTTCATGGCATTGTCAAGCGTGAGTTCGAAACCTGACAAGGCCATTCGAGCTTTTTTTTGTCATATCATATGAGTTCGAAAATGCAATTTATTGAATTTTTAATGAAATCCCTTTACTTATGATTTTATGAAAATACAGTACGTCTTGATTGATTTATTTAACTAAATTCATTGTCATATGAATTGCCAGAAATCTCAAATAGGGTAAGTATGCCAAATTTCGGCATAGTTGCATGCAAGCGTCAAAGTCTCAAGTTTGAAATGTAATATTTTAAATACAAATTAAGTTTTTTATTCTTTCTTTTGTAAGATTGTTGCTTGGAATATTGTAAAGAGTTTACCATCTTTATTTACTTTAAAATCATTTTTAATACATTTTAAAATGAAGAAAAATATAAACATAATTTTGGTGCCCTATCTCGACCACCTTCATTCTCATAGTTCCTTGCCCTTTGGGAATTCTTCCAATATCTTTTTCACATCATCTCGTTTGTCGAAGCTACATTTTTTGTTATTCATTTGCATTGTATAATCTCTGGAGTATGTAAAATCTAAAAGTTCATGAAAATTCGAGGAAGAAAAAAGGTGGCCGAAATTGCAAGCTGGCCGGAATTTGGCACACTTACCCTATGTGACTTCTGACAATGCCACGTGAGTTGAAATGGCAATGTCACGACTACAGAATCGCATCTTCGAAAAAGCTCTCATAAGATTCGAACCCAATTTGTCATATGGCATAGCCAGAGCGTTACAGAATTCCCCTCCTGCTCTCGAATTTAACCTCGAAAATTTGTCATATGACATTGTCATTTGATTAGAGAATTCCCTTACAGGACATTGTCAGAAATCACATATTTGTGTGCCAAATTCAAATGACAAATTCTTTCCGTACAGAAGTAGATCTTGAAAAATTCGAAAATCTATTTGAAGATCCAAAAAAGAGACTTTCTTACTTTCGCAAAGTGGCGGAAGTTACATCCTGTTCGAATTTCGAAGTGCTCAAGTGTCAAAATGTGACGGTCTTCTTATTGTTGTGAGGAAAAAACAGAACAACGACGTTTACTGTTCTTGTCTCAGTATTTAATTACTCCATAATCACTCAGTTACTCTTTTTCCAGCTTTTTAGCGTGATATTTGATAAATTTTCTCCACCTTGTTCGAAAATTTAGTATGAAAATTCGAAATTGAATTTGAATTCTTCGAACTTCAACGATTTTTTGTGCAAATAGAGTTCCATTTACCTTTCATCCAAGACACTATTGGAGAATCAAAATCTACTTGTGTTGGGCTGTTTTTGGATCTTCAAATAGATTTTCGAATTTTTCAAGATTTACTTCTGTACGGAAAGAATACAGTGCTGTCTCTCTATATGCACACTCTCTATGCACAGCTTTTGTGTCGGTTTTGTGTCAATTTGTTTACATTTTGACAAAGTAATAAAGAAATTATTTTCTTGGTAACTCATTTTTCTTGTTTTTAATTTTCTTAATTTTATTTTTTTCTGTCTCATATTATATTTAAAATAACACGGAAAATTCTAGAACAATAAAAAATGATAATCTATTAAAAGAAAGAAAAAAAACCGTTGGGAATTTCAAAAAAAGTTGTGCATAATTCAGAGAGAACTGTCAAAAAAGTACCCAAACTGTGCATATGTGACTTATTCTGACAATGTCACGTGAGCTGAAATGGCAATGTCACGGCTACAGAATCGCATCTTCGAAAAAGCTCTCCTGATTCGAACCCAAGACATTGTCATTTTATTAGAGAATTCCCTTACAGGACATTGTCAGAAATCATATATTTGTGATTTCTGCCAAATTCAAATGACAAATTGGCAAGATGTTCTCCATATGAGTCATCCCTTGTTTTGGATTTTTAAAGTTCAATCTTATCAAAAGTCTTTTAATGCAGACAAAGATAAGGAAATAAAATCCGTGATTTTTGCATTTACTGTGCGCTTGGGGCAAAGGGTGAGGAAGGAAAGAAGGGATTACTAACCTGTCGACTAGTTCTGGGCAATCTGGCCACTCGCTGCCCATTGAGATCAAAGAGACGGATGTGGCGATTGTCGTGGGGAATGGCAATGACCCCGGTGGGCGAAACACCCAACCTGTTGACTGCCGAATCGGTCCTGATGGTCGTCAGGGCTGATCTCATGTTACGCAACTCCCAAACCTTCACGGTACGATCGTCTGACCCGGAGACTACTTTGTCGTCTCGCGTGAAGACGGTCGACGTGACACTCTCCGTGTGCCCCTGGAATACAGAAACTGCCGGAATCTGCTCCCGGAAGTCCCACAGCCGGAATGTGCTGTCCCTGGAGGCAGTGACCACCAGCCTCTGAGTCTGATGGGCACACGCATGAGTGAGTTCATGATCGTGTCCAGTGAGTGGCTGCAAGGGTTCCCGTGTCTCTACATCCCAGAGAATTGCGCTCCTATCCCAACTGGCTGTGATAATCTGATCTCCACCTGGGAGCCAGTCAGCAGCCACAATGACCGAGGTGTGACCACCTGGTCCGGAAAATTCACAAACCGGCGTTCTAAGTACATCAACCCTATCCCTTTCCTCTACTGGCTCCTCGTCTTCCTCCAATTCCTCCTCCGAGGAATGTCCCTTGCGCGTGGGAACTTCCCAATTGACAGCAGCCTGCCAGATATGGGCTGTCCCATCTCCACTGCCCGTGAGGACCAAATCTCTGTTCTGGTGGAATTTCAGGGAGTTGACTGAGCCCCCATGACCCTGATACTGCAAGAGGCATCGACCACTGTCTACGCCCCAGATGCAGGCAGTATGGTCAGCTGATGCTGTACCAATGATGGGCTGCCCAGTCTTTGCCCCAACCTGCCATACACCATCCTTGTGCCCACAGTAATCCCTCACGATGCTACAAACGACACTTTGAGCCTTGAAACTCGACACAATCCGACTGGTCTGAGCCCGCAGCTTGTGACTGGCTTTGACCTTCCCACCTGCCACAACCCCAAACTTTGCCTTGAGACTCTTCCCCGTGGCCAATTCACTGTCCATCATCTCACCCGCTGGACTCCGTTCAGCTCCCACGACATCCCCACCCCTGGCCCCCATTGCATCCAATTTCTCCTGCACTGCAAGGCAAGACAATCAATCATGACCCTCCTCATCAATAAACCAATGCGGTCCCCCAAGGACACTCACAGCTCAGGTTCTCCAGGTACAGCCCCTCGAACTCCTTCTCGATCTGCGAGAAGAGTTGATGCAGTCGTGCCCTGAAGGGGGCATCGTCTGTGGGTAGGATGTCTTCAGCCAGACTCGACAGCCTGGGACTCCGTTTGGCCTTCACGCCAGTCTTACTTGTATTTTCAAAGGGCATTTTTCCACACTTTTTTCACTCACTCTCAAATTACTTTTTCACTTCTACAAGATTTTTCCCACAACTTTTCCACTTTCACACTGCATTCTCCATGGAATTTTTCACCTTCCACACAATTCACTTCACACAATCACTTTTTCCTCTTTTACCACACCAAAAAATTGGTGAAAATTGCAAATTTTCCTTAGAATTTGTTTTTTCGTCACTCTTCGTCCATTTTTTCCTGACAGCTGAGAAAGTTCGAAAACCCTATGTCATCATAGTAGTCTCTATGCCAAATGTGGTTTCGCTGTTTGGTAGTCCAAGATGGCGGGTGAGTGACAAAATTGCTGTGGAAATTTTCAGGAAAAACTCCAGGATTTTCCGCATTTTACCACATTTTCTTGTTGTAGAACTGTTCGACAAGTACGTGTGCACAAACTGCCAAGAAGATATACAGGGAATTCGTGTCCACTGTGCAGAATGTACGGATTTTGAGTTGTGTCTGCAGGTAAGATAGCCCAGATGGCCTTGCAATAAAATCTCATTCGCCAATCGATTTTCGAAGTGCTTATGCGTAAGGAATAGAGTACCCAAATAATTTTAATTCCCACAGATGGAATTTTAAGGAGATTTTTCCCGTGATAATTTGAATTTATTTTTTTTTTAATTTTAAATTTTTCACTCAAAGGATTTACTTAGGGGATTGTAGGCATGGTTCGCACAGAGTGAACCTTCAAACGATGCGAATTTTCTCTTTTTTTTTTTGCAAAGAGCTAGGTCGTCACATCTTATCCATACGATATTTGATTATTAACCTTACAAGACGAGATGAGAACTGGTAAAGCAGCTTTTTGCAAATAAAGAGGATATTCTCATCGTTTGAAGGTTCACTCTGTGCGAACCATGCCCAAATTCCCCTACTTTCCATAAAAAAATCTTTTAGAAAAGACGCAAACTACAATTTTCTTTCTGTGACTGACTTTTTTCAATTTTCTTTCCAATTTGAACATAATCCCAAAGTGTACCAATTAGGGGAAGTTAAGGATGCTTCGCACGCGCGAGCCTTCGAACAATCCGAATTTTGTCTTTGTTTGAAAAGTGCTGGTTCCTCATTTCTTAGGCATTAGATAGGTAATCATAAACCTCATCTTCACTGCACAAATAGGCAGCCTAGCCCTTCTTTCCTAGGATCTAGAATCACAAATGCAAAATGACCTTAAATGGGAAATTTTGATGGCTCACATTTCGTGTGATTTCTCTCAGTTAAATTGATTTTCAGAAATAATCACTTACATCAATAGATGAAGGGTTAATGTGGGTTTTGATATTTACGTAATATTTTGTTGCATCGGAGGAAAATTATTTTCCGAGTGGCGAAAAATCGTAAATACTACACTGCGTATTGGTTCAATCATTGAAAGTGTTATGGTTCGCCAACTCATCAGGTAACTCCAGCAGCTTAAAAATCACAACCTAACCTCAAAGAGGGAAACAAAGGGGTAGGAAGATGAAGAAAGGAAAGTGAGGGATCGTTCGCACGCTTTCTGGGGGTCAATATTCAGGATTTTTTTCTGGCTGAACGGTAAAATGGACAATCAATTGTGTTATACCACAAAAATCTTTGGTCTTTTAAGTTTCTATGCGTGCCTCGTTCACTACTGTAAAATCTGTGGCTTTTCTGGACAGGAAAATGAAAAAAGTTTAATGATTTGTGCGAACTTTGCCTTTTGAGGCAAGATTCGCACGATGGGTGGTTAAGGTTCGTCATTGCATTTTTTCCTGGAATAACTTTTGCTCACAATTAAAAATTATTTACCGATTATTAGATTCCAGATCCATGAATCCACGGAAACCATAATTTCACTAAAAGAAGGTCTATAAAACACTTTTCTTCTAATTTTTCTGAAGCACTGTTTTTCTTGCAAATTTATGTCGAAAAATCGACTGAAATGTGAAAATTTCTAATATGACAACCCTAAAAATATCAGCTGACATTGTCAAGTAAAAAGTATACAGTAGACTCTCTCAAATTCGGGCATATGGGGCCGAAATATCAGCCGAATTAGACAGAAATTCGGGCGACAAACTTTTTGAAATGAAACGATTTTTTATTCATGTGCATATAGATATTGAGTTTACACACTCATATATAACGTAAATTGCATGAAAATCCATCAATAATGCAAAATCACATCAAAACTAAGACAAACCATGCCAAATTTGAGCATATTTGATAATCATAATCAAATTTGAAAAATGACAACAAACTTTTCAAATGTAACCGCTGCCCGAATTTAAAAGTACAGTAGACTCTCGCTTATTCGTGGACTCTTTTTCCGGGTGACATAAAAAAATCCGTCAGGCAGTTGAATTTTCAAAATTTTGATGACACATTGTTCCCGTTTTGGGCTTTTTTGTTAAGCAAATGTGTTCTATCTACTGTAATTCTTACTTACTGTAACTTTTGGGACAGTACGCATGTTTAGAGAGACTGTCGGATTCAGTCAGGTCAGGATTCACTCCATAAATTTTCAACGTAAACAAAAAAAATCGTTGGATTTCAAACAATTTAATGGGTATCACTCTCAAAATCCGGGTGACGTTTCGGTCCCGCTCTCACGGATTAGCGAGAGTCTACTGTAGCCCGATCTTAAAAGAGCCGAATTAGCGAGAGGCTACTGTATTATCGTATTATATTAACTTCCGCAACAAATTTCATTTATTTCACTATAAATTACATTGATATATTCTCTAAAGTTATTTATCTTAATTTAGGGAAAGTGCATTGCACATGAATTCTGTTACGTTTTTGAAAATATTGTTCAAATTTGAGGAACTCTACTGTATATTTTTTAACACATCTAGGATTTTAACGCTAAATTATTTGAGAAAAACTTCTTCCCCAATTTCAAATTTAATATAGAATTTTCAGTTGGCTTGAGAAAAAGCTATAAAAGAAGATCGTCAATGGTTTTTGCAGTGTTTTGCGGCTGGTGTTGAGATCGGAGCTCATCGGAATGATCACAATTATCAGTTCATGGACACGGGCATTCTGTCCATCTTCCGGGGCAAGGGAGGGTGGTCCGCGAGAGAAGAATTGCACCTCCTGAATGCCATTGAGCAATTTGGGTTTGGGAATTGGGAGGATATTAGCAAACACATTGAGACTCGTAGTCCAGAGGAGGCCAAGGAGGAATATGTCAATCATTTCCTTTTGGGAACAATTGGACGACATACGTGGCAACCAACGGTTGAAACCATGAGGCCCCATCTAACAGATCACACTGTGTACGAGGACAATGGGCCACTCAGTCAGTTGATCACCCAGCGTCTGCCGCCAATTGATGTATTGCCCGATGAAGCTACCCAGTTGTGTTATATGCCCAACCGGGATGACTTCGAGCGGGAATACGATACGGCGGCCGAACAGCTGGTGTCCTCCTTGTCTCTCAGTGTGGACGACGAAGAGACTGATATTGTGCTGAAATTGGCCCAGGTGGACATTTACACCAGACGCCTCCGGGAACGGGCTCGGAGGAAGCGTCTGGTGCGTGACTACCAGCTCGTGGCAAATTTCTTCCGGGGCACCCTCCGGAGAACACGATACTCGCGCGAACAGAGGGAGATGCGCGATCGTTTTCGGGTATTTGCTCAATTTTACACAGCTCATGAATTTGAGCGACTTCTGAGTTCTCTGGATCGGGAAAAGGCCCTTAGGATTCGCCTCAGTGAACTCCATAGATACCGCTGGAATGGACTTACCAGCATGGATGAGTGTGTGCATTTTGAACAACATGCAGCTGTAGCGCCCCACAGAAACACCGGCCCGTATGGACATGGACGCACGGTGAGTTCCATTTTTTCCGTACCACTTACACTTTTTCTTAGCAGTAGCGATTCCATAAGGCATTCAATGTACTACATACGAAAATTGAGTGTTCCTTTTGAAATTTTAACATTTCTTCGCGAAATTAACTTTTTAGGGATAAAAGTGATTTTTTCTTAAAAAGTTAATGCGCGATGTAATCAGTATTTGTCACTTTTCTGTTCAACTTTTCGTGTCACTGCAAATCTTATGTGTCATCATGGAAATTTGTGCATCTCAAAACACTTTCATCTTAAACTTTAGTTAGATTGCTTCTCATACACCTTGTATATTCTGTTTAGGGTAAAAATACTGTCTTGTGTGGAATTACTTTGGATTAGCGTATCAGCGATGATCAAGTCAAGTTGTCAGTGAAGTTATTAATTATGTACCCTTGCATTATCTTGTTTTTCCATTGTTTTCAAATTCGATCAAGGCATTTAAACTTTCCAGATTAATGATTTATAGAAAACTTGCAAAATCGTTTTTTTTGACAAGATTTTCTGTTTTCTACTTATTACTAATTAACTTGGCATTTCAGATTAATCTCTGGGTTAAATTAGGTAATCTAAATGGATGAAAAATACTTAAAACCACTTATTTTTTCTCAAATATCTAAAAATGCTGCAAAATTGCAAAAAAATGAGGAATTTCAAAAGTTTTTGCCGGACAAAATTGGTCTAATCTAAGTTCAACGGCGTTATCACACTTGCACATTAAAATTTTAATGTGATTCACATTAATTGTCGCTTGTGGGCGTCCAAATATATTATTTGTGTCTTTGAGTAACTTAATATTTGGGTTTTTTTTCTATTTATTGATAAAGAAGTAGACTTGGCCTGCAAAAATAAGTTTAAAGTTACCTAAAGCATAAATATTTTTCACATTAAAAAATTAAAGAGAAAATCGCATTAATTTTTCGCATTAATGCTATAATCAATTTATATCAAATTTTGCGGGCCAAGTCTACCTTGTTATCAACAAATAGATCAAATTTTGAATATAAGATGATTCAAACACACAAATTACACATTTGGACTCTCACCAACGACAATTAATGTGAATCATATTTAAATTTTAATGTGCAAGTGTGATAACACAGTAAGACAATTTTAATAGAATTGTTGTGCATTTTTATCCGCTCAAAATTACTTTTTTTTTACTATTCCAAATCAATTTATCATTAAAAAAAATGATAAAATAAAATGTTTAATATCTACACAAGATTGTATTTTTGGAAGTATAATCACACAAATTATTTATAGTGAAAAATGATAAAATTTCAACTAATAATTCATGATTTGGGAGAAAATATCAACAATTTGATTACGTCAATCACGAAAAGTTGAATAGATTTAATAGAAGAAGCAAATAAGATCCGCAATTTCTTTTATGAACAAAAATAAAGAAATTGCATTAGAATTAATTGTTGGCTAATATTGTGATTTTTCTCCCGAATCTGATTATAGTTGGCGTGCATTATTGGACCAAATGGTCAGAGAATTCCCGGATGTATAAGACAATGTCTTACAGGACAACCGGCAAACTTCCGAGCGTCAACAGGCATTGTCGTCGCACTTGCAGCAAATAAGAAAAGGGTATTTATCTTTCCTGTGATATAGAGTTTTAGTTTTAGGATGAGTGTTTGACTTTGTGAGGTAATTTTTTTTATTAACAGAGAAAGCGCCGCACCCGTAAATTCAAGTTCCACCGTCCAAAAGTCCATGCACCACACCGTCGACCAGGTCTCCTCCGAAGGCTCATCGCTCAACAGAAACTCCTTGGATAGCTGTCGGGGAGCGGCGGGGCCCGCCAGCGGCAACCGTCAGAGTCAGCAATCGGTGGTGACGACAGCGACGACGACAACGGAGCCACTGAGCTCACAACCGGGCGGCAATCTCCTGTCGACGAATGAACTCAAACTCTGCGCAACACTCAATCTCCCGCCCACCCGTTATATAACACTCAAGACTGTGCTACTGAGTGGGGCGCGAAGCGCCATTGACACAAAAATCTCTCCGCTCGAAAATTGCGTCCGGGAATATCTTATGAAGGCCGGATGGCTTTCGAATGGGGGCCAGTGATGGGCATATCTCACTGTGTACATTGCTTTTTTTCCAATACACTATTTTTATATGTGTATGCTGAATTATTAAGAGGATTCCGGGACTTTGTGAGAGATAAGAACTGTATTTTATTGATGTATCGACTGCAAATTTAGATAGTTTCCGTGCTGCATTACAACACAATGAAATATAACCGAATTCATCTTAGAAATAAAGACACAAATAAAGTGATTCATTGACATAAGGATTAAGATAAAAGTGGCTTTTTTGTTCAACGAATTCCAGTTTCTGGAAGAAGTTTTTCTTTTGCCTCTTCTTTCTGGTTTAAATTAGGACTTGGCATAGTTCACATTTGCCGTGCCATTGAGGTACAATGGTACAACCAGCAATGGATAATATTCCTGAATGAACGAGAACCGGGCCTTTTGGATCCCGTTTCAACGCTGAAGTATCAGACCACCTTCAGAATTCGACGTCCACAGAGAAAAAACGGTCTTCGAAGCGGTCTGTGTTATAAGTTATAGTTCTGACAAAAAGTTTTTATTCTAAATTTCAGACAAAAAGATATTAAAATCAGGTTGAAATTCGAAGATTTTAAGAAAGGAATTGTCTTTCAGAGTTGACTGACCTTTAAATTTGAGAATCCTAAGAATGGATGCTTAGAAATATTAGAAGGGAAAGTGATTGAAGGAGAGATAGGTATTAAAAAAATAGAAGGAGCTGTAAATTCTCTCAAATTGCTTAGATTCCTTACAGTCTCAGCTTTTGTGGTCAGAGGTGAAATTCGACCTCGTCAGTGACTGAAAGTGAAACTGTTCTAAGTGTGCATTTGCTTTCTATCAGCATTTTTTGTTAACGACACATCATTAAACTTCGATTCTATGATTGCTGATCCACAGCAAATATAGAATACTTTATTTTTGAAGAGACGAATTGAAAAAATCTGCCATTAGGTGGTTCAGTTTCTCTCTAATGATAAAAAATGAAGGTCGATAGATTCTTGAGATAAGTGGTTTATGAAAATTATTTTAAGTAATATCCGTAATACAACATATTTTTTGGAGTTGTTTCGGCTCCAAACAGCTGAAAAGCCGAAGATAGAGGAAGATAATAATCCGAATCACGTCTGATTATTCGCTTGCTCTAGTGAGAATTTCCTGGGGAATTCTTCCACTGTTTTGGACTGACTTTCGGCTGTTCTCGATTCCAGAAATAATTCTCAAATCCTGCCCTAGGTATTAAGGCTTCTTGAAGAGAAGCCGCTATTTCCTAGCAGTAGGGAGCCAATTGGCCGCTGGTAATCCTTAGGCAATAGGATGCCGCTAGTCTTGGGCCAAAAGGGAGATGCGATTTCTCTGGAACAAGCATTCTCGTGCTGTTAGAAGTGAAACTCAGGAATATCTATCCAAATCTGATTTATTTAACAAAAATTAACCCTATTTATACAAAATCATTTTTACCCCACTTAATTACTTAGGTGAACTCCGTGAACCGTGATTTTTTGAATTCGTTCAACGTCTCGAAAATATAATATAGGATTTTTTTGTAGAATTAGAATAAAACTTTTAAAGAAGATTAAAAAGACATAATTGGAGAAGTCTATTCTATTATACTTCATTAAATAAACAAAAAACATCACAGGATAATTCATTTTCATTGCTGAACACACATTCATACATGACCTCAAAATGATTTTAAATGTAACCGTCAATAACTCGTTCGGATTGAGGCGATCCGGATTAAAGAGCGGGCACTGTATAATAATTATTATTTAATAATACAGCGGCAAATTGCCATATGCATATAAAAACCCGGTACATTGGAAGACTACAATTCAATAACAATTCTAGCTATACCTGTGTAGAAAAAAAATAACTTAAACGTCTAAATAGATATAACGGATATAACAATTTGTACGTGATAACGTGATAATTAAATAAAAAAAAAGAGAAAATAAAGAGAAGAGAACAAAATTTTAACTTAATGAAACATTGCAAAAAGACCAACGTTGCTTACCAATGAGATTTTAAATTAAATCGTTAAATTTCTAGCTCTTATGAAAAGAGCTACTTTAGCGAGATTGACTGGATTGACTATATTGTTTCCGAGCAACTGTTTCAAATCCATGTCAGTGATACCTATGCTATTTCTGAGTTGGGAGTATTCGGGACAGGTGATAAGTATATGTTGTACTGTGAGTGGAACGCTGCAGATGGGACAGGTAGGGGAATCAGTTTGGTTCATTAAGTAGGAGTGTGTTGCGTACGTATGGTCGGTTCGAAGTCTGGTGATAATACAAGTATTTCTACGGTTCATACCAGGGATAACGATTTTATCTGAATTTTTGAAAATGTTTCTTCAAGTCCGAGTCCTTCCAGTCTTTCCGTCTGTTTTGCTTTAAAATAGAGGACATATGATGAATATCCTGTTGATTTAACTATTCAAAAGTACTTCGATATGAATTAAAATTAAAATCCATTTATATCTCTCAAAGATAAAAAAAATCCTTATTTGAAAATTATTTGTATGAACGTGCATGTTCATCTTGAACAGGAGTTTATTCACAATCAAAAATTTCACGCATCCTTCGAATTGATTAAATTTCTTACAAATGTGTCCTGGCTATGATAAATTTCAAGCAGTTTTATATTTTTTAATGATCTGTTTTCCTCTTGAAAAATTAATGATCAATTCGCATTCTGATAGCACAAGAAATTTTTATTTTACAATAAAATAAAAAGTTTCAAATTTTGTGAAAATTTCTATTAAAGAAATATGTAAAAAGTTTTCCTTTTTATCGAGCACTCGATAAGGAATATGCATGGTCAATCGGGGTCGGGAAGGTTCTGCTATGTCAGCTGGGTTTTGAGTCAGCTGTCAGAGTTTGCGAAACGAAGTGTTCGTGAAACATATTAAAAAATGTTGTTTTGACGCCTTTTCTCTGAAATTTTGTGATAAAAATGGCAAATTACGATTGGGAGGAACACAACAGGCGCACCATCCTAGAAGGACGAGCTGCCCTGGAGCGGACATCAGCCAGTTTGGCCAGATCAAATATTGTGGCCATTGAAACAGAACAAATTGGCACAGAGGTGAGGATTTTGCCCAGAAATCGCACAATTGAGGGCTGTCTTATCTACTTGCTATCTTCTTTAGATTGTGTCGGAGTTGGGTGAACAAAGGGAGAGTTTATTGAGGAGTCAGCGAGGTCTCCAGAATGCCAATGAAGGACTCTCCAAGTCCCGGACCGTGCTGAGAGCGATGCAACGGAATGTCTTGTACAACAAGCTCACGCTCATTTTGATAATTCTGCTGGAAATTTTTATTTTGGGTGGATTGTTGTTTCTGAAGTTTAAGTAGAGAAAAGGAGGGAATCGAGAAATCCCAATTGGAACTGTGAGATCTTCAGGAGGAAACGCCCAAAAGTATACTGAGGATTTTTGAGGATTCATCATATTGGGCCATGAGATAAATTTTTCTCTACTTTTTTTCCATTTCCAAACAGCATTAATTTTACCATCTTTCTACTGTGTAAATTTGTTAAGATTTGTGAGAATAAAAAGGCGAATTTTAGGAAAATTGCTTTTTGGGTTAAGAAGCGCGCGCCTTTTGGTTGATTATTTGGTTAATTGACCGTCGTGAGGCGCTTCAGTCGATTTCATGTGAAAGTGGATCGTGCATTTAGGGGCGCAATTTTTCACCAAAATACGGTAAGAAAATCACATTTTCTTGCACAATTTTCATACCTTCCTCTTCGGTCAGTCCTTCAGTGGGATTTGCAATTGCTATTTACGCATAAATCGCACTTTTTTCGGTGCAAAACGCCCGAAACATGCAACAAGTTGATCGTGACATTTCAAGTGAAGGAACGCCATTACGATAGGTGCTGCGTTTACAATGAAGCATCGATCGGCGACCAATCCGGAAGAAATTGGGCCAATTTTGTGAGAAAACCCGCACATCGATGCTTCAGTGTAAACGCTTTTCTGTAAATTTGCTCCTAAATTCCACGTCAGAAAATTGTGGATAAATTTTTGACCTCAAAAGAAGGCAACAATTTGCCCCTGAATTTGGATGAATTTGGGAAGAAGTCCCCGAATGATTGCTAAATACTGCTCCCAGGTTGAACACAAGGAGCATCGGGATGAGTACGAGGGAACGCAAGAGAGGCCGAAAGGCAACATCGGTGATCAGTGTTCAGATCAATGAGAACAATGAGATTGAATGCATGGAAATGGATGAGAATTCCCAAGATACTCAAGATTCGCAGTATCTGGACATGTCAGAGGCTTCGAGTCCTCCTCAAGTGACCATCAATGTCCAGGAGGAGACTGTCGTTGAGCATGTTTGTGGGAAATGTGGGAAGGTTTACCGGTCACTTGGGGCTCTCAAGAGGCATCTGGAACTCTGCCGATCAGTCGATTACGACTCCGCAGAATTTGACGGGGAGGGGGTGCCCCAGGAGGATGAAATGCAAGGGATTGAGGTGATCCACGTGAAGAAGGAAGAGAATGAAGTGAGTGAAATCACAATGGAAAACTACAAGGTATCTGAAGATTCTTCGGATACCTTCAAGAAACCCCTTCCCAAGAAAGTCAGCCCTAAAAAAGTCTCTCCCAAAAAAGTGCCAAAGGAGAAAGGGACGAAATCTCCCAAGAGATTGTGCTACTGCTGCGATGAAGATCTGGCTTCAGCTCATGTAAGTCCCTTGTCCTTTACAACTTTCTTTCTTCAAACTCAGCAAATCCCAAATTTAAGTCAAATGGTTAAAACGGTTAAAGATATTAACCTAAAGTGGTTTTCAGACTACACTGAGAAAAAAGAGGGTGCGATTAACATTTTTTCCTCAGAAATTTAACACTTTTTAGGTGTAAAAATATATCAACATTTTTTAGTGTTAATTTTACACCTTATTAAGGGTAAAAATTAATATGAATAAGGGTACCTTTAATCCCTAATACACCTAAAAAGGGTAATATTTACACCGATTATGGGTCAATACTGCAGGGTAAAATTAACATTTCCAGAATGTTATTTTGACTTTTTCGGGTTTCTCTCAGTGTAGTGGCTAACCCCAGTTCCCAAAAGATTTAAAATCTAAAACAATAATAAATTTTATTGTGTTTTCGGAATTTAGTGGATCATTTGCCCTTAAAAACCCAATTCTTTAAAAATAAATTTGTCCAAAAAACTTGAATGATAACAAATTAGAGCAGATAAGCCATAGGCTAAGATTGAGGCTCCCATTAAGCGGTCATCAGAATAGAGGTTTAACCCTTTAAGGACGATTGGAACACCGGTGTCCCATAAAGAAAATAATTTTTCCTGACTACCTAAAGTTATTTTTTCTTATGTCTGTACATAATTGTAAAGTAGAAGATTGAAGGAATCTAGAATATTTTTTACAAGTCTCTAGCTATTTGCTACGTAGTAAATATTTAAGCTCAAAAATGGCGAATTTTTAAATTCTCAATCATAATTGATTTTATTTATTTTTTATACTTCCAATTTTTTTTAAGCAAAACCCTTTTGGCAATAAAAAACTACAATACTCATACGTAATATTTTTCATTAAAGCGAAAAATATTATTCATTGGTATTGTCAGAAAAATTACTTAAATTTTTGGGCTATTTTTGTCCCTATCGTTCAAAGAGGCAAAAAATACACTGAATCAGACTGTTGGACTTTCCAAGGTCAGATGTAAGACTTATCATTGAATATGTTTCCCAGTTTCATTTTTATTGTTGATTTTCAGTCCGTAAAAAGTGTTTCATCGTTAATGGGTTAACTCAGTTCTTGAAGGTCTCAAAATCTTAAATAACGGGCAATTTCATTACTTTTTGATGGCCTAATAGGTCACTTATCTTTAATAATCCAATCCTAAGTTAAATTTTCCCAAAAAATCATGATTGATAAGAAATCAGAGCAGTTAAGCCGTATGGCTAAGCCTAGGTCTGAAGTCAGTATAAGGGTCTTAACAGACCTGAGGATTAGTCGAGAGACGGATTAGCGTAATTATATTCGAAATAATGGTTAAACAAAATCGTCTGTCTCTCAGCTTAAGTCGAAAGTCCGTCAAGGACCTAATTGAAAATTAAAATAAATTAATTAATTCTCAAAAATTAAAAAAAAAATTCTATAAAACGAATTTAAAAAAAAAAAATAGATACAGCCATATCCGTTATGTTTAATGCCTTTAATAGAAAGTATCAGCAGATCTAGTAAAAATTGCTAAATTTACTATTTTTTTTAAAGTATAAATTAGCAAAACATTACATTTTGTTGATATTACGAAATTTTTTAGTCTGGACCAGATTGGGAAATCAGATAATTTTTTGCTTCCATAAGGCTTGGGATACATCTATCTAGTCTAGTGCATTACTCTATCGGCTTCTTAGGCTTCTGCCCTAAGGTCGGCTACAGGCCTGAGGCTCATGCTATAGACAAGAAAAGTTTAGAAATTAAAAAAATTTCAATTTAGATTCTTATCAAAATTGTCCGATTGTATCCTAAAGTACAAATGATGAAAAAATATCATCGTTTTTTAAAAAAGTTGATCAAAATTCACATCTCTTAAAATGAAAAGATCCTACAAAATTATTTTAAAAGTAATAGAATTGATTTTTGAATAAAAATAGTTATCGGCTATGAATCGTAGGGCGTTTCAACTAGGAAAAATTTTTTTTGGCACTATTCCGAGGGTGCTCTAATGAGACAAGAAAGTTTTTCTTCTACGACCATATGGTCAGACGCTGTTTAGAGGTGGCTGAACGACCCTCTCTGTAATGTAAAATCCGGTAAAATCAGAAATTTGTTCTACAGAGAGGGTCGTTCAGCCACCTCTAAACAGCGTCTGATCATATGGTCGTAGAAGAAAAACTTTCTTGTCTCATCATGTAGAGCACCCTCAGAATAGTGCAAAAAATTTTTTTCCTAGTTGAAACGCCCTAATAAACCGGTTCATTACCGGTTTACAGAACCGATTGGAACCGGTTCAGTTTTATAGCAAATTCCAAAACCTTTCCAACGAGCCCAAACATGACCCCATTCGCTTGATAAATGCGCTCTCTAGTGTCTTTTTAATCTTTGACCTTGAAAAACTGTTATTAGAAATGATTCAACGGTATAAGGACGAAATATCCGCCAGGATAATCTCTAAAACGTATCCAAAAATGAAAAAAAAATCGCACGACGCGTTTTCGAGCAGTCCCAAAAAACGTGGTTTTGGAGGAGAAGGGGAGGGGTGGGGGAAAACGAGGGGCATGTTAACGATCCTCGGGTCGACTTATGGGGGGTCCCCCGAAGGTCCCAAGTCGCTATCTCTAACCGTTTGGCCTCTAGAACTGGCGGCAGTCGGACGAACAGACGGACAGACTTTAATTAACCGATTAGAGATTTCTATGAATGACATGTTCAGCTTGACTACTTGCAAAACATCAAAAAATAAACGAAATCACCAAGGCTAGTTTTGAGAAAAATCAGTAAAACCTCATTTTTGACATATTTTTCGGGAAAGGGAACTCATGAGGGGGAAGGAGGAAAAAAGAAAGATTCCTTTCGAGTAGTGAGAAGTTGAAAAAAAAAAGATTGTGGAACTGCTCTCTTGTGGAGTGCTTACACTTAAAATTTGTACACTGAGAAAAAAAAGAGGGTGCGATTAACTTTTTTTCCTCAGAAATTTAATACTTTTTAGGTGTAAAAATATATCAACATTTTTAGCGTTAATTTTACACCTTATTAAGGGTAAAAATTAACATGAATAAGGATAACTTTTACCTCCAATACCCCTAAAAAGCGTAATATTTACACCGATTTTGGATCAATACTGCAGGGTAAAATTAAGATTTTCGGAAAGTTATTTTAACTTTTTCGGATTTCTCAGTGTAGCCTTTTTTGGATTGAATTTGAAATTTTCGACTTGGCACATATTGCCTAAAGATTACCATCTACTGGATCTTAGGAAGACCTAGTAGTAGGGCTGCAAAATTTACGAGATTTATAGCTACTTTTCTGATGCCAAAAAATTCGAAGAAAGTTTAGGTTATGATATGGCCTAACCTTAAAAATTTGAATCATATTTTAAGTTAAAGAATTTTAAGACTGATTTTAGAGGAATTTTTGATCAGTAATTGAGCACCAATTTTGGATATTGATTGAAACTAAAAATTCTTCAAATTTTAAATTAATTAAATTCTAACCTCAAAAGCTTTTCAGAGCAATTTTTCGTTTTTCTAGGTTATGTGGCAACATTTAAAAAAATATCGCAGTTTATATAATTAATTAATTAATTAATTAATTTATTTATGTATTTATAATTGAGTTTTATTTCCTTACTATCCGTCCAGATATTTACCTTAGATGTGAGGTTATGTTGTATTTATCCTCAAAAAACAAACAATAATTTTGGAAAATATTTTTTTCTAATTTTTTTTTGATTGGGAAAATTTGAGATATAAAATTGAGCATATTAGCGATTGCGTTAACGGTAGACCTTCTTCAAAATTAGGGATTTATAGTAAAGATCTTCAAATTTTTATTAGATGTCTTAATTTATTTTAGATTATTAAATATTGCTATACACCAGGGGGTGACATTAGCTCTGAAAAATGCGACCAGTTTTAGTTTAAATTTTTTCCTGTTTTCGTACACATTTCACGAGATATCTCCAAAACAACGTAGGTTGCCAATTTGGGGTTTTCGGTTGCCTATTCTATATTAAATTGGCTTTTATTTTATATTTGTATTATTTGCTAATTCATTCTACAATGACAGAAAATACCTAATAAACTCAAAAGTTTTTTCGGCACTCTAGAAACATATGGGAAACATAGGAAATGTCATGCCCCTGGCTATATATTTAATTATTTTTATAAATGTTTTTCGTATTTTGAGTAGATCTAGTATTCTTTTA
Organism: Phlebotomus papatasi; assembly: GCF_024763615.1. NCBI lineage: Eukaryota > Metazoa > Arthropoda > Insecta > Diptera > Psychodidae > Phlebotomus > Phlebotomus papatasi. Next base: position 20,528,383 of record NC_077222.1, read on the forward strand.
TTAAGTAAATTTTATTTAAATATTTTTTTAATCCAAATTTATTGTTGATCTTTAATTCTTTTGTCTCTTTTGGGACCTGTTTCATAATCTTTCTACTAAAATTCCTTGATTTTTTTTGTGCTAAAATATACTGGGTTTACTGATAAATTCCTATTTGATGTTGAATGCTCAACAGATGGGCCATATAAAGTGCAAGCAGTGCCCAAAGTCCTTCAAAGGTCACAAGAATCTGTCCAAGCACATTTCAATGCTCCATTCGCCCATCACCTACTTCCCGTGTAACCTCTGCAAAGCCACCTGTCCGAGTCAGGAGGTGCTTGACCTTCACCTCGACGCCCACAAAACGGGCAAACCCTATTCGTGCCAGAAGTGTGGCAAAGACTTCACCCGAAAGTACCATCTGGAGCGCCATTTGGCGCACACCGGATGCGATCGTGAACGCCCAAAGGTCGAGCTTCCGTGTGAGGTCTGTGGGAAGGTATTTTCTCGCATTGATAACCTACGGGAGCACCTCCGTGGTCACATGGGGCAGACACTTCGCAAGAAGGACTATCAGTGTCCTCATTGCGAAAAGGCCTTCTATGGCCTGTCTCTGCTCAATATTCACATTCGTACGCACACGGGCGAGAAGCCTTTTGCCTGTGATCTTTGCCCAAAGGCTTTTCCATCAAATGGGGCCCTCAGGAAGCACAGGAGGATGCACACGGGGGAGAAGCCCTACGAGTGCAAAACGGTGAGAAAGAATCTTTGATGATTTTTCTCATTGGAGGAAATTGACGGTTATTTATTTGGTTTTTGCAGTGTTCTGCACGATTCTCAGCTAAAGAAACTCTCAATCGTCACGTGAAGATTCACACGGGAGATAGACCTCATAAGTGCAATATTTGTGGCAATTCATTCATTCAGGCCACTCAATTGCGTGCTCATATGTTCCATCATACGGGAGAGCATGGTTTTCAGTGTAAATACTGCAAGAAGTCCTTCAACAGAAAGGCAAGGTAAGTGTCTATTTTCTTCACTGATTTATTTATTAAAAGATTATTAATACTCGCGGTCAATGTTGAAGTATTTAGTATTAAATATTGAATAAAGTTCCATGACAAATTTGCATAAAAAACAGCTTTTTAAAAAATAATCCATTTTTGAAACTATTATTTATTCAAAAAAGAAAAAAAATTAAAACCGGAAAAATACACCATCTATTTTAAAAAATTATTTATATTTTCCTAGAAATATTTTTTAATGTAATCAATTAAACAGATTTTCATTAAAATTTATTATTTTAAAGCACAGCAGAGCAGTTACGATAATTTCATATTATTCCCAATTTAAAAAAAACTATATTATTTGTGATTTTTTTCAGTCAGAAAATAAACTTATCGATTTATTTAAAATATTCAAAACCGCGAGGAAAGTATTTATTTCGAAGAATTTCCCTCTTGAAAAGTTGTCAAAGAAAATTGAGACATCTGTCGATGGAAGTATGATAATATTCAAAGTAAAATTACAAAATATTCAATCTAGTAAAATCTAGTAAAAATTTAGTTATAACCCGGTAAAAAATAGTCATATCAGAAAATTATCTCTATTCAATTATCTGATTAATGTGTCCGTCAATTCGTTCGAGCCTGAGCAAGCTTATTGGCCAAACGATCAGAGATATTGCCTTACGATCTTCGGGGAACCCCTTATAAGTCAATATAGTGTAGCAATATATGCTACTGACCCACATAAAATGTGGCCTCCATCGCCAGGCATTCCCGGGAAGCCACGATTTGAGCTTCCTCTCAGTTTCACAGTTGAAGACTGAGGAACCGATTCATAACTCCATCTATCGGCGATATAGTACACTCTGAAGTCAGCCGTTGTAGTACCCCTTAGAATCACCACCCCAACTGAACAGTAATTGGTACCGTTGGTTTAGATGAGTCTTCGTTAGGACAGGCTTTCTCCCTCCAACTCCTCTACGCTCAACAGTCCTACTACATCAACATAACTTTAGTTTTTTTTTCTACCCTTTTCTTACCCACAAATCCCATTTTCCTTTAAGATATCTCGAAAACGCGTCTAGCAATTTCTTATACGAGAATGTTTCTTAAATTTAATAATTTGCGGAATGTTTAAACTCATAGTCTGACAATTTGCAAATTGTCACGACAATTGCTAATCCAAGTGACGAAATATCCTTTCAAGGTTCATTTAGTTTTGACTGTCATAATCGATGTAGAATATTTTTTTCAGTCATCGGTAGGGGTTCTTATTTATCGGCAACTATTAAATAAAATTGGAATTCCGGCCAATCCAATTTAGATTTCGGACAACTATTAAATTTATTATTATACAGATTATCGTAGTTGAAACTTCGAAATTTGTTTGTCGGGAATTCTAAATTTTACTTCACGAAATATTCAATTCAATTTATCTAATTCAAAACAGGACAAACTGTCCCTTAGGGTAAAATAGGTAAAATAGGACAATTGAGAATCGTGTATTCTTCGCTGCCTATTTGTCCATTTGAAAGAGTGAGGAAATATAAAAGTTCAGGACGTTTAGGATTAGATTCGGTTCACAATTATTAGTCTGTTCCTCTTGGTATAAAATGTGTGGAATGGGCCTGTACGATAAAAGGATCCCGGTAAAAATCCCGAGTACCAAAATTGTGAACGTCAAAAATCTGAAAAGCCAAAATCCCAAAAATCGAAAATCCCGAAAAGTCAAAATTCCAGAAGCCAAAATATCTAAAATTAAAATCCCAAAAGCCAATATCCTGAAAAACTAAAATCCCGAAAAGCTAAAATTCTGAAAACCAAAATCCTTAAAGCCAAAATCGAGAATGCCAATATCCTGAAATCCAAAATCCCGAAAAGCCAAAATCCTTCAAAGTTAAAAAATCCCGAAAAGCTAAACTCACGAAATCCAAAATCAAGAACTCTAATATCCCGAAAGCCAAAATTCCGAAGGCCAAAGTGCTGAAAGCCAAAATCCACAACGTCAAAATTCCAAAAAACCAAAAACTCTGAAAAGCCAAAATTGCGAAAGCCAAAGTCTCGGAAGTCAAATTCCCAAAAATGCAAAATCCAAAACGCCAAATTCTGAAAAGCTAAAATTCTGGAAGTTAAAATCCCATAAGTCAAAATCCCGAAAGCCAAAATTCCGGAGAGCCAAAATCCAGAAAAACTAAAATTCCGAAAGTCAAAATTCCAAAAATGCAAAATCGAGAACGCCAAAATCTCGAAAACTAAAATAATCGAAGTTATAATAAAGTATGTTAAAATCCCAAAAGCCAAAATTCCGGAAAGCCCAAATCCCAAAAAGCAAAAATTCCGATAGCCAAAATTCCGAAAGCCAAAATCTCGATAAGCCAAATTCAAGAAAAACCAAAATTCTGAAAGCCAAATTCCCGAAAAATCAAAATTCCGATAAGCCAAAAATACCGAAAGCCAAAATTCCGGAAAACCCAAATCCCGAAAAGCAAAAATTCCGATAGCCAAAATTCCGAAAGCCAAAATCTCGATAAGCTAAATTCAAGAAAAACCAAAATTCTGAAAGCCAAATTCCCGAAAAATCAAAATTCCGATAAGCCAAAAATACCGAAAGCCAAAATTCCGGAAAACCCAAATCCCGAAAAGCAAAAATTCCGATAGCCAAAATTCCGAAAGCCAAAATCTCGATAAGCTAAATTCAAGAAAAACCAAAATTCTGAAAGCCAAATTCCCGAAAAATCAGAATTCCGATAAGCCAAAATACCGAAAGCCTAAATTCAGAACGCTAAAATCCCGTATTCTTAAAAGTGCCATAGCTATTCTCAGGATTTGCACCCGGACTTGCTGGACGCAAAGGGAAATTTTCTGTGTTTTAGGATATTACAAAATATTCTCCGTATAATTTTAATTTAACAGATTCAGGATTTTGTTTTTCGAGATTTTGGATTTCGGTATTTTGGCTTTCGGGATTTTGTCTTTCGAGACTTTGCCACATGACTTAAACGGATAAGCCTATTCTTTCGCTCTCTAAGCAAAGTATTTCAAAGTATAATTGTTCTGTTGCACCAATTCTAAAACATATCGAAAAATTAAAATATATTCCTGTGGCAGATTTTTTTTTAAATTTTTAAATGTTTGAAGGGGGGAATGTGTTTCTAGAACAATGACTTATGTGGGGGGTCATCGAAGACAATAAATCGATATCTCCTATCGTTTGGCCGCGAAACAATATTTTTTTTCTAATAATTCAAGTAATCTCAAAACTACTAAATTCTTAGTAAAAGAAACAAGAATACAATAATTCTGGAGAAAATGAATTTCTTCAAGAAATGCAAGAAACTTTGAACGCCTAGTTAGTAATATTTCTGTAAATTACTTAGTGAAAACGTAATAAAAATGTTAATAGCTTTCACAAGAAAATCAATCATAAGTAAAGTATAGAAGAATTTTCTTATTAATTCATCAATTAATCTTGATATCTCAATGTGAGATCTCAGATTAATTTGTTTCAATTCTTTCTCCGGATAATCCATTATAGCATTTCTTTTCTAAAAATAATTTTCGTCCAGTGTTTTTCCATGACTAATAATTTTTTTTGCTGTCTACGTCCACTTTCTTTTTTTTTGGTAAAGACTCGTGTCTCATATTAAATACACGCATGAAGGTGAAAAGCCATTGGAATGTGCCGAATGTGGACGAACGTATTTGAGAAAGGAAGAACTCATTCGTCACATGGAGATGCACAATGGGATTAAGAGTGAGTTTAATATGGTCAATTATTTAATTTGTCGCGTCATCGCACTTGGTGGAAAATTTTCCATTGATGGGGGCATTTGTTGTTTTTTTTTTCATTTGATAATATAGATTACATTTGTGAGACATGCAACAAGAAATTCTCCACAAGAACTGCCCTCAATTCTCACTTGCACATTCATCAGCCGGTCGATCCGTCGGCCTGCAGTGAATGTGGAAAGGTATTTATTCGTGTTGATTGTTTGTTGCGTCACATGAAGGCAAAGCATAGGAGTGCAGTTGAGGAGATTCTCATAAATGCGGAGAAGAAGAAGATTAATGATCGTATTCGCGAACTTGGTGCAGTTATTGAGAATGCTCCAATTGTTTTTGCCAATGACGGAGATAGTAATGCCTTTGAAGGGACAACGTATATCATTGAGGAATTTGAGCCAGAGCCAGAGCCTGAGCCTCAAAATGAGGAATATACTGAAGTTATTCCTTACAATGAGGAAGATGATATGCTCGTTGAGGGAGAAGAAGAGGTTCCAGTTAAAATTGAGGAATCGCCCAAGAGAAGGGCAAGAGGAGTGTCGAAGGTTGCAGTGAAGGAGGAATATGTTAAGGAAGAACTTGGGGATGATAGTATCTTTATGAGTGATGAAGCACTGAAGAAGAGCATTACTAAATTACTCAGTACACTCATTGACGATGAGACACTGACGAATCTTGGATGGCCAGATGAGCCAGTTGAAAATGTTCTAAGTGCCCTGATTAAGCAATGTGGTCATACTCCATCGGACTACACCGATTGTGTTGACTATACTTCCAAGATGCGAGAAAATGCAAAAATCCTCTTTACTGTCGTCATTGAGAATGACGTCATTAAATCAATGCTCAATAATCATACAGTAGATGAAGTAATCGTAAAAGTTCTCAAAATGGCCAAAAACAACTAGAACTACAACTCAGAAGTGGGATATTTCAACATCTCAGTGGGTAAGTTTCATTGAATAATTTTTCATTTTATTTTATTTCCAATTGAAAAATATTGAAAAAACAAATTGATTTTTAGAAAGTTATCAAAATTTTTTAAATTTTTCCAAATAGAAGAAAAGCTTAGAGTTTTATAGTATTTCATTTTTTTGTCTTTTTTTTTAATAAATAAAAATACAGGAAATTGTTAAATTCAGGTTAAGGTATACTAAGATTTTTAGAAACATATTGATATTCTTTTTGACAATAATCACATTTTTATTGTTACATAAATATTTTATAGGAAAAAATATGCAATAAATATTCTTTTAAATTTTGGAATTTACCATTTTTGTGGTATAATTTTAATAGAGACAAGAGACCCCTGAAGATGGGGTAATTCGGAATCATGTCTATTTTGGAATTTTCAGATTTTTTTAACTGTTTCAAATGGTCAAAGAGAAAAGGAAAACCACGAAGAAGTATAAGATTTTACATTCGAGAGTATTTCTTTGATGTTTTTTTCCCCTTTTGCCATCTTAAAACTCTAAGAAAATCTCAGAGTTCTGAATTAGACATGCTTCCAAATAACCCAACCTACCCTATGCCATTTTGATATGATAGAGCATCCGCTGTCTATTGTAAGTGTAGTGGAAAGTGCTCTCCCTTCGAACGTTAATGCCTTCAAATAATGTGGATTTCTTTTGTTTTTCATAAGAGATTTACACTAAATTATCACAGAATTATCAACAATTGATGATAAGCCAACTAATATTTAATAGAAATATGTAAAGTCTCTTAGCAAAAACAAAAGAAAATTCACATTATTCGAAGGCATGAACGTTCGAAGGGAGAGTACTTTCCCCTATACTAGGTTCGATCCTCATTTAAATCGCAAGATCTTATTTTTTGAGAAAGGGAAAAAAGAGGCTGCGATTGACTTTTTTCGTCATTTACCACCTTTTGGGCGTTAAATGTTTTTTTTTTTGTGTTTTAATGTTAATTTTACACCTTTTTAAGGGTAAAATTAACACGAGGAAGGGTAACTTTAACCCCTAATACACCTAAAAAGGGTAATATTTACACCGATTTTGGATCAATACTGCAGGGTAAAATTAACATTTCCGGAATGTTATTTTGACTTTTTCGGATTTCTTCCGGTGAACTTAACGGAATGCTCGAGTAGATCTCTCTGTAAATTATACTTTCGAGATGTTTTTAGGGTCCATAATGAGTTAATACTGATTCAAACTGGTTCATAAACTATAAAAAAAACATCCCAAAATTGAAAAATTGATAATGAAGTGCAATTGTTTTCTCATATTTTGAATTTGATGAAACATTAATTTTGCTATGAAGTCTTTGCCTGAAAATTAAAAAAAAATCACTGGAGCCGTTTTCGAAATCAAGTCCAAATTTAAGTGGCTAAATTTTGACCTCAGAAAATTCGATATTTACGGTTATAGAAATCCATGAACGAAATGCTCCTTGGATATCCTATGGGTTACTTCCAAAGCGTATCCGAACATAAAAGAATTTGTTAGTAACATTTTCGAAGGAAAACATGGTTTTGGAGAGAAACCTATGTCTAGAAATAATGGCTCCGTTCAGTAATAAACTTTCGAAGAAATAAAGCCACTCCAAAGCCAAGCCAATCGTATTCGAAAATCTACCAGAAGCCTAAAGTGCATAATACTTCAATCGTCAACGTTTTTGTGTAACTCATCGGTTGAAATATTCGAACTTCGAACGGGTTTTCAGGTAAGTTCTCTCAGATATACCTTCGAGTTGGTACAGAAAAAACCTCAACTGAAGAGATCTCTCAAATCGGGAAGGTTATTACTGAACGAGAGTAATATCGATTAATGTGAAGGGGGGAGGGGTAACCAACGACTAGAAGTCGATATCTATTACCGTTTGTCCTCTCGGTAACAAACTTTCGGATAAAAGAAAAACAAATTATACACTGCGAAAAAAAGAGGGTACGATTAACTTTTTTTCCTCATAACTTTAACAGTTTTTAGGTGTAAAAATATATCAACATTTTTTAATGTTAATTTTACACCTTTTTAAGGGTAAAATCAACATGAAAAAAGGGTAACTTTAACTCATAATACACCTAAAAGGGTAATATTTACACCGATTTCGGATCAATACTGCAGGGTAAAATAAACATTTTTCTGGAATGTTATTTTAACTTTTTCGGATTTCTCTCAGTGTAGGATTACAGTAGTATTCATATTAAACAAAGATATACGAAAACTACCGAATCGTTACCGAATGAAATCAATGCAGCCGATTTGGAAAATTCAAGAACTGTTCCAAAAATCCAATTTTTCAAATTTTTTGAATTTTGGCTTTCGAAAATGTGATTTCGAACATTTTTTCGGCCATAGGTGTTTGGAGACGAAATGTTAATTTGGACTACCCTAAAAATTATATCCAAAAATAAGAAAAAAAGTCCTTGGAGCCATTTTCGAAATGAAAATGGTTTTGGGGGGGGGGGGGGGAAGCAGGGGATGGAGGGATAAACATCAACGTTTTGAACCTGGGGGATCACCTAAGACTGGAAGTCGATATTTCTTTCCATTTGACTTCTTAGCCCGGTAAAAAACTTTTTAAGATAAATAAAAAACCAAGTAAACAAAGTGTTAGTTAGATGGTGCTTTAATGTGACACAAATGCAAAAATGTGAAAAATGCAATTTAGGTAATTGGAACTGAAATGTACGAAGTGAACTAAGTGAAGTAAATTAATCAAGTGAATTATCTAGTCTATAAAAATCAAAAGAATAGTGATTTACTGACAATTAAAATCAGTGAAGTGAAATTTAAAAAGAAAAAGTGCATAGTAATAATCTCCAAAAAGGCCGACTTACTGAAGCCGCAATACGACGACAAAGAGAGTTTAATTCTTTTCCTCATACATTCTAGGTGAGTCTTTCCTCAAACTAAATTAGAAAGATAAATCAATTATGAGTAATTTACCGATTCATTTATCGATTGGAACCTATGCAACCGTATCGGGCGAAAAATTTTGTTGACAATTTTCACGTTTATTTATGAAGCTAATTCGCTCAAATTCGCTGTAGTTCTTCCTATTTTATCGTAATTCTCTATAATTAGGCGCTTTTTGTGGAATTTACATTTTGCCCCAAATGTCCAGAGAGTCTACTGTACATCACCACAGCTAAATAAGACTGAAGTAAACACAAAGTTCTGTCATATTTCTCGTAAGCAATTGCTCACACTGAATTTTCAACAAAGCAATTTCAACTCAAATCATATTCAAAATTTAACGTATTTAGTGTTAAAATCTTCCAAAAAGAACAAATATTTAGATAGAATTCATTATTCATCAAATATTGGAATAAAAATCCATAATTTTAATCAATTTATTTTTAGTGTCCAATTTTATCCTCAAAGTATCCAAAATAAGAAACTGGACAAAATTATAAGCCTTTACCCTACTAGTGCACTTTTTTGTACTCTTCTTTACATTATTTTTTTCTCATTTCTCAAACAATTTTCTAAGTAAACTTTTCTATTTTTCAACACTGAATTAGACAGGTATAGATAGATACTTGTAATAGAACTGTAGCTCTATTATGTACTTGATATTTTTTTTTGCATGTATATGGCGTTTTTGGCGATACATTACAATAAATAATAATAATTATTATTTTCTCTAAAATCATTCTTAATACATTTTAAAATGAATAAAATTATAGGCATAGGTTTGTGTAATATTTCAGATACAGTGAGTGTCAATAGTTTGTTGCCTAATGGATGTTTGAGAAATCAAGTGAAAAAAATGATAGAAAAAAATACTTTTCCAAATTTTTCTTTTTGCAGATGAGTTCCTTGTAATCCGTAGATATTATTTATAGTTTTCAAAAAAAATAATTAATTTTATTTCATATCAAAAATAATTGTTTTCCAAAAGTTGGTCATTTTTGAAAAATCAAAAGTTTGTTGCCTCATTAAAAAAACTAATTCAAAATAGTGAAAACGTGCAACCAACTTTATGTAAACCGGTTACATTTTGAGCTTATGTCATTTTATAGGCAAATGGTAGATTTGTACATTTTTAAGGCTGTCAATGTTAAATATATAGGTGTAAGTGTGATGATAAATAACAAGAAATAATCAGTTTTTTGATAATTCATAATTTAGGTTATAATGGCAAATTACAAAAAGTTGAAAGGTGGGATATTGTCCAGAGATACTGCTGGAAGGAATCGGCGTCGCTTAATTGCCAAATTTTATGGAAATTCATGAAAAGTTATACATAAAATGGTCAAATATTATAGTTATGAGGCACGAGTACATCTGAAAAACGCTACTGGTGGACCCAGGGTTTCGACTCAGAAAGTCGATAACTGCATTCTAGGTATCTCTGATGGTAACCCCATGATGTTTGCTTCAAAAATTCAGAGTCGGCTGGTTACAGAAGGCATACAGGCTTCAAATGCTTCGAAAATCAAACTCAAAATGAAAGAAAATATAAGAATAAGTACTTGGCTCGCAAGATTCCATTGGTAAGCAAAACCAAACTGCGTAAGAGGTTGTATTTTTACGTTTTTAGCATGCTCCAAGTGAATTTACAACCTTTTAACCAGATTGGTTTTGTTTACCAATATAAACCTGCAAACCAAGTAATTATTCTTACCACTTTCATTAAATTGCGGTTGGTTTTGAAGCCTGTATGCCTTCTGTAACCAGCCGACTCTGAATTTTTGAAGCAAACATCATGGGGTTACTATCAGAGATACCTAGAATGCGGTTATCGACTTTCTGAGTCGAAACCCTGGGTCCACCAGTAGCGTTTTTCAGATGTACTCGTGCCTCATAACTATAATATTTGACCATTTTATGTATAACTTTTCATGAATTTCCATAAAATTTGGCAATTAAGCGACGCCGATTCCTTCCAGCAGTATCTCTGGACAATATCCCACCTTTCAACTTTTTGTAATTTGCCATTATAACCTAAATTATGAATTATCAAAAAACTGATTATTTCTTGTTATTTAACATCACTCTTACACCTATATATTTAACATTGACAGCCTTAAAAATGTACAAATCCACCATTTGCCTATCAAATGACATAAGCTCAAAATGTAACCGGTTTACATAAAGTTGGTTGCACGTTTTCACCATTTTGAATTAGTTTTTTTAATGAGGCAACAAACTTTTGATTTTTCAAAAATGACCAACTTTTGGAAAACAATTATTTTTGATATGAAATAAAATTAATTATTTTTTTTGAAAACTATAAATAATATCTACGGATTACAAGGAACTCATCTGCAAAAAGAAAAATTTGGAAAAGTATTTTTTTCTATCATTTTTTTCACTTGATTTCTCAAACATCTATTAGGCAACAAACTATTGACACTCACTGTACCTTGATTCTCATAGTTTCTGGCTCTTCCGATATTCTTCCAAAGTCTCTTTTATATTAATCTCATTTATCGAAGCGACATTTCTTTAAAAATTCATGGGAATATGAAGATGAAAAGAAGTGGCCGAAATTTCGTACACTTACTGTGTTATCACACTTGCACATTAAAATTTTAATATGATTCACATTATTTGTCGCGGGTGAGAGTCCAAATGTCTAATTTGTGTGTTTGAATCATTTTATATTCAAAATTTGATCTATTTGTTGATAAAAACAAAAAGGTAGACTTGGCCCGCAAAATTTGATATAAATTGATTTATAGCATTAATGCGAAAAATGAATGCGATTTTCTCTTTAATTTTTTAATGTGAAAAATATTTATGCTTTAGGTAAATTTAAACTTATTTTTGCAGGCCAAGTCCACTTCTTTATCAATAAATAGAAAAACCCCAAATATTAAGTGACTCAAAGGCACAAATAACATATTTGGACGCTCACAAGCGACAATTAATGTGAATCACATTAAAATTTTAATGTGCAAGTGTGATAACGCCGTTTTACACTATTTACACTAAATCTAAAAATTTTCTGCCGCCCAATGTTGCAGTTTAAATTTAATCTTGATGTTTTTAAATTGAAATTTATTCATTGGTAAAAATAAAAGGATCAAATTAATCCAAATTTCATCCTTTTGCCCAGAATGGATCAAATTAACGTGTTCTATTATGATAAATGTGCATTCAAAGTCCTTTCATTTGATCCTTTTATTTTTAGCAGTGTTGTTTCCTTGCCTGGGGGTTGTGGGGTCATCTGAAAACAGTAATTCGCTGTCTCAAACCGTTTGGCTTATTACTCTAATGAATGCACTCAAGAATCTTCTAGAGCAAACTTCGAATTTATTTCTGCAGTAAAATACCTTACGTAGAAGAATATTGATAAAATTTGTCTACCCTTTTCTGTGGGTCAATGGGAGACCTAAGAACTTGGTGTGAAATAATTTTTGGTGTCAATGTTAATCGAATATGAGGTATTTGGAGTGAAGTGAAGTGCGGTGTCCTGCGCTAACTTGGCCACTTTGTTGGTGTAATGATGTGATATAATGGCCAGAATTGACCGTGTTTTTTTTTCTTACTGCCCGCGTCGTCACGACAACCGTTGATATCAACAAAGTCGCGCAGTGAATTTTTCTCCGGAGGAGGCAAAATGACGAGAAGTGCGACGTGGTTTTGAATGTGCGAAGGAGAGTTAGTGCTGGAGTGACTTGTGAAAGTGGAACATGTAATAATGTGGTGCTAGAGAAAAAATCGTGTGAGATTCTGTGCATAGTAATGGGTGAAGTGAATGAAGCTGTGATCAAGAAGACCCAGGAGACTCTGGGGAAGTTTGTCAAGAGGCCTCCATTGACGGATAAATTGCTAATGAAGCCACCGTTTCGATTTCTCCATGATGTCATCAATGTGGTAAGGTTTTATTTCAACCACAACCCCCCACGCGAAAATTCCTATCGTGTTGACCATCTCTCTGGGGGAGTAGGATTTGGAAATGGAAGTGGAGGTGGAACAGTCTACCATTCCCTCTGAATTTTTAGTCTAACTGACCCAATCGATCTTCTGTGGGAAATACTTTGACCCAATTCCGTCAGTCTGAGCGCCAATTAAGTGAGGAATTTGACTTTGCAGGTGATCAAGGAGACGGGTTTTCTCAAGGGATTGTACACCGTGGAAGAGCTCAATTCTGAGAATGTCCGAGATCGAGATGCCAAAATTAAATTTCTAGAGAAATTAATCAATATTGTCGGTATGGAGAAGAGTTTTATCGATTCCCGTATTTCTCCCGAATGAATTTTTTACTCAAGCACGGGTTATCTTTCCCACAGAAATGGTTACCAAGGCGGACTTGAAGGTGCGTCCATCGAAGATTGTTGCTGGGCAGGAAGTCGAAAAGACTAATGAACTCCTTCAGGCCATTGGTATGGCTATTGAGAAGAAACTCGACAGTCGAGCGGCAATTGAGTCTTCCAGGGCGGAAAATGTGCCCAAGAAGACAACAAAGGCTGCTCCTGTTGTGACCCAGAAAACAAAACCATCACCCACAACAACAGCACCTGCCACGAAGGGGCAGAAACCAGGTGGGAAGGTGGAAAAGACTGCTGAGAAGAAGGTGAAGGGGACTGTTGAGAAAAAGGGGCGCGAGAAGCCCAAGAATGAGGTGAAAGAGAAGCCAAAAGTTGAGGCAAAAGTCACGAAGAATGTGATGAAAAAGGAAAGTGTTTTGGCTAAAAATGAGAAGAACAAGAAGGATCAGGACAAAAAAAGGATAGACAGTGGAATTAAATTGGAGGATTCGCCGAATGAGCAGGAGACAAATCGTGAGGATTCTCCGAAAGGGATTCAGTTGACGCTTGAAGCAACGCCTAAAAATGATCCTGTGCAGACGAAAACGACAGAAAGGATCCCAGAGGAGCCACCAAAAGAGGTGCTTAAGGAAGTAACCAAGGTTTCTGAAGAGAAACCAGAGGTAAAGGCAGAACCTGTCCAGGAAGTAAGGACAGAACGTGATGAACTTGTCGATGTGATTGATGAGGAGGCAGAACGTCGTAGGAAGGAGAAACGCCCACCGAAAACACCTGCAGCAGAAGAAAATGTTCCAGAAGATCCTCCGCCTGAACAACCGGAATCCCGTCCGGAAAGTCATCAGCGAAGGAGGACAAAGTCATCGGAGAAAAAGGGGAAGAAACTCAAAGATGTGAAGGAAGAGAAGGAAGTTGTTCAGAAGCCTGAAAAGAAATCCTTCATCAAGCAATCAAGCGTCGATGGAAGTGGAAAAATTCAGAATGTTCCTCGTCCTAGGACTTCCCTGAGGCCACCAAGTGTTCGACCAGCTTCAGCACGTCCAGGAGCTCCGAGGAGGCGGGATCGCAACGTTGAGATTGTCCTGCAGCCAGAGGAGACGATCAAAATTGGAGATATCAGCGTGAAGATGGAGAATTTTTCTGTTGATCTTGAAGATGATGGGGAAAATCTGATAATTATTGAGGATTCAACGAATCGAGAGGATCCTCTGTTAAGTTCAGTGTCTCAAATTGAGAATGGCGATGCTGGTCAGGAGCATGGACATCTCGTGCAGCAGATCCTGGAGACACAAAAGGGGCTCACGGGAGGAAAATCCGTGGCTGATGAGGACAAGAAAATCGATGATTGGAGTGATCGACGCACGAGGCAGGCTTCAACGCAGCAGATGGATGCTCTCAGGGAGTCAATCCAAAAACTGACGAGAGCTGTCAATCCGCTGGGAAAATTGATGAATTTCCTGCAGGAGGATATCGATTCCATGCAGAGGGAATTCAATATGTGGCGTGAGATGCATCAAATGGCTCTCAGTGAACTCAATCGCGAGAGGTCTCATTCGCAACCAGCTACGGAAGCTCTCAAGCTACTAGAATCTTCAATTCAGGAGCATACAGAGCTCATAGACATCAGTCGAGCCAATATTCTGCAGAATGAGCAGAAAATTGCAAAAATCCTCACAGACACCTAAAAATCACGAAGATTCATCGCCTCATTAACATATTCCCGCAGGGCGATTCCGTAAAAATATGACAAAGTCATAAGACAAATTTAAAAAATGTTATGTGGTAAATTCGGGAAAATAATCGAAAATTAGATATCAGGTACTAGGGTAAGTGTACCAAATTCCGGCCAGCTTGCAATTCCGGCAACATTTTTTAGGTGTGATTCCTTCTAATCACACCTATTGTAATCTTCGGATTTTCTCAAAGTGCTCCGATCGAGCTGAAATTCACGGGGTATATGTTTTGAACATCCTTGATGCCGAAAATCATAAGCCGGCAATTTCGGGTCCGGCCGGCCGTCTGGCCGTCCGTAGTACGCAATACCTCTGGTTTGGATAGATATCTTCATAATTTTTTTTTTAAATATATCTACGCGCGCGTACGACGATTTCTGTGCTATTAGTTTTTTGAAAAACGGTTCTAAACCGGTTAAAAATCACGTTTTGTAGTTTATCTCGAAATCTAGGTATGCGATTTTAAATTTTTTATGTTTATGTTGTAGTCCAGAGAATTTAGACCAATTAAAAAAAAATTAAGACATTCGTGGAACGGTTCTCGAGATATTTCACTTTAAAGATTTCAATTTTAAGAAAATTTGCTTGGCGTGAATATAGTGCTTCGAATATAGTGAGTCTATATTCGAAGATTTGTAATGTGGCATATACAATGCACGATCCGCGATGTCTTTCGCGGATCTTCGCGAGGCGCGAATTTTTCGCGGATTTTCGCGGGGCGTGAAATTTTTCGCGGCTTTTCGCGGAGCGTGAGATTTTTCGCAGATTTGCGCGGGACGCGTATTTTTTCGCGGATTTTCGCGGAGCGTGAGATTTTTCACAGATTTGCGCGCGTCGCGTATTTTTTCACGAATTTTCGCGGGGCGCGAATTTTTTCGCGGATTTTCGCGGAGCGCGATTTTCTCGGGTCGCTGACAGAGGTTCTCAATGAATGTAAAGTTGAGGCCTCTATCTTTTCATAGTCTCTGAGATAATCGACTTCAAAGCTTTTCAGACACTTTTATGCTTTTCTCATCCAATTTTCTTAATTTTTAAGTGAAATTTTGCACATATCAAACCTGAAAGAGGCTCTACATGGACGTACAGTTTGAGGCCTCTATCTCTCATAGTTTCCGAGATAATCAACTTTAAAGATTTTCAGACACTTTTATGCATTTCTTGTCCAATTTTCTTAATTTTCCAGTGAAATTTTGCACATATCAATCCTGAAAGAGGCTCTAAATAGGTGTAAAGTTTGAGGCCTCTATCTCTCATAGTTTCCGAGATAATCGACTTTGAAGATTTTCAGACACTTTTATGCTTTTCTCATTCAATTTTCTTAATTTTCAAGTGAAATTTTGCACATAACAAGTCTGAAAGTGGCTCTAAATGGATGTAAAGTTTGAGGCCTCTATCTCTCATAATTTCCGAGATAAACGACTTTAAAGATTTTCAGACACTTATGCATTTCCCATCTAATTTTTCTCATTAATAACGATAATAAGTTACATACAATTTAAATGAAATTTTGCACTATTCATGTATAAATATCGTTCAAGTTTGCCACAATCCGAATTTTCAACGAAGGAATCACACCTCTATAAGCTGATCTAGGCTTATCACTGGCTTATTCCTCAAATTTCCATGAATTTTTAGTTTTTACATGCTCTAGATATTATACAATGCAAAAAATAATAAAAATATCGCTTCGACGAGGAAGATAATCTGAAAAAGACATTGGAAGAATTCCGAAAGGGCAAGAAACTATGAGAATGAAGGTGGCCGGAATAAGCCGCCAATGCTATGTCTACATTTTTATTCGTTTTAAAATAGGGTAAGTGTGCCAAATGCCGGCCAGCTTGCAATTTCGGACACCTTTTTTGTTTCTCGAATTTCCATGAACTTTTAGATTTTACGTACTCTAGAGATTATACAATGCAAAAGAATAACAAAAAATGTAGCTTCGACAAACGAGATGACGTGAAAAATATATTGGAAGAATTCCCGAAGGGCAAGGAACTATGAGAATGAAGGTGGCCGGAATAAGCCACCAATGCTATGTCTACATTTTTATTCGTTTTAAAATATATAAAGAATGATTTTAGAGTAAATAAAAACGATAAACTGTCTACAAGGTTCCATGCAACACTCCTTATAAAAAAAGTAACAAAAAGATTCAATTTGTATTAAAAATATTACATTTCAAACTTGAGGCTTTGGCGCTTGCATGCAACTATGCCGAGATTTGGCACACTTACCTGCTTCTGAATTTACCAAGAATATTTGTCATATGACATTGTCATACTGTTACAGAATTTCCTGGACAGAGCACACAATTTTCATCAGTGGAAAAATGCCAGAATTTTCTCTGCCTCAATTTGCACTCGATTGCAAATTGATACTCCCACCACCTCTCTCAATAGATACACCAAATTTTTTCTGTATCATCTTCTATTATCAGGTATATATTTTTTATACAATATCTTCATTTTTTTTTTAATTTCTTATAGACGTAAACACAACATTAAAATTTTTCTTTTTGGTTAAATTTTCATAATCAGATTCTCCAATATATAGAATTTTATTCTCCATTTTCTTTTTTTTATATAATTGTCTTGTCAATTGGTGTTTTAACACGCACTATCTCATCATATGTACAAATTATGTACAATTGTGTGTTCAATATGAATATTTTATTTGCAATAAACTTGAAGAAGAAGAATAAAATGTTGTATTAATTTAATCGCTTGATTTTTACAGTGGTGGAAATAATTTTAGGGACATTGGATTTAGATTAAAATACAATTTTCCTCAACGTGTTTTTTTGATAGATGTCATTGCAAATATCCTACAAGTTATGTAGAAAAGTGAGGTTATAGAAAAATATTCCTACCTTAAATGAAAGTGAACTCGAAGTGCGAACGAAGTTTTATAAACTTGCATCACTTCATTTAACATTTAACTTTAAGTCGAAATCATAGCAAACATTTTTATACTTAAAATTATTTAAATTTCTATCCCTAAATTTGGTGTGGTACTTTATGATTTTTGCTTTCTTTTTATTGCAAACTCACTCAGTAAATTAATGTTCTTGAAAACGAAGAAAGTAGCTCAGAGAAAAATTTAATTTAGATACTCAAAAATCAAATTTAATCAGTATTCTCGAATCAAAATTTTAGGTATCTGGTATACCTCTAATCTCAGTAATTTTTATGAAATTATTATTTAAAAGTCACATTTTTTTCTTTCTCAAACATATTGTTCATTCCTATTCCTTTTTTTCGCACTCGAATCTAAATTGAATTTGTTGTGACACTCAAAAGAAAAAGAAGAAAATTGGGATAAATATGAAATACATTTGAGAAAGAAAGTAAATGTCATTTGGACTTTGTAAATTTTTCATGATCTGCAAGGTGTACCGAAAGAATTCACAACAATCTTGAACGATTTTTGAGGGATAATAAACTTTTGCGTTCTCTCTCCAATCCAGTCTGCAATGATTTAAGTTTGGTTTGGTAATACATATTTAATATTTTACTGACAAATCATCTCAATATTTTTGATACTCTTCATTAAATCTTTAAATGGGTTTCACGAATAGGTTTTAAATTAAATAATATCAATAAGTTTGACATTTCCACAAAAAGTTAGGTTAACTGCGCTTCATTATGATGACTTAAAGAAATTTGGCACTTTAAAATTAAAGACTAGGCAAAATATCTATAAAGACCTATTTAATTTCAAGCACATTTTTTTAATGAATCCTTAGGATATGTCAAAATGTGTTGAAAAATATGGTAAAATTCGTACTTTTTTACAAAAAACTTTTGCCAAAAATCAAACTTTTTTCAAAAATCCTTCGCGCATCCACCGGTCCAACTAATCCTCTAACAGAGTGTATTCGGTTTTTTGATTTTAGATGAACATACTGGGAGAAATCCTACCTACCGCAAGGTCTGTTTCTTCGAGGAATGGTTCTGAAAATCAGCTACCAACGGTCGAATTTTCAAAATTTTTCTAAAGTTTTTTGTTTAATTTTGTTCTAAAGTTACTCTTTCATATCCCAAGTTGGAATTTCTAAAATATTTTCTACAAAATTATTATCAGAAAAAAGGCCTATTTTTGACCTGAGAGACCCATGTCCCTTAAGTATTTCGTAGAGGCTAGTCGTTCTTTGATAGCCATACAGCCCGAAATTTAGACATAGTTTTTCGTATTTTGTCGGTATTGTTTCGGAACCTTTGAGAGAAATTTCAGACAATTTTTGACAGACGACAGACGATAAAGAACCCCTGTCTAATTTTTTTTAAATCGGTTTTAACCATGATAAAAAATAAAATTTCTTCAAATTTTAAATAACTTAAGCGGTCTTCAGACTAGAGGTTTAGCCCAGTTCCCGAAAGTTTCAAAATCCTATATAGCAATCAATTTTTTTTGGTTATTTTCAGAATTTATATATCATTTGCCCTAAATAATCTAATCCTAAGTTAAATTTCTTCAAAAAATCTTGACTGTTAAGAAATTATAGCAGTTAAGCCATATTGCTAAGCCTTAGGTCTGAAGCCCGTATTAAGGCAAGTGTACTAAATTTCGGCTAGCTCGCAATTTCGACCACGTCATTTGTTCTTAAAATTTCCATAAATTTTTAGTTTTTGCGTGCTCTAGAGATTATTAAAAAAAAAAAACACAAAAAATATCGCTTCGACGAACAAGATGATGTGAAAAAGACTGTAAGAATTTCGGAAGGGCAAGGAACTATGAGAATCAATGTGGCCGAAATATTACCTAAAGCTATTTCCATATTTTTATTACATTGCGGAACAAGTTGTGATCCAAGTCCAAGTGCAGTGTAACAATTCCCACATGTACGTAATTTTCCCTGCCATATTCGATACCTGATGAAGAGGAAATCCATCCTCGAAACGTAGTAGAGAATAAAATTGCGAAAATCAAGAAAGGTTCAGTGTTTCCGTCTATCTCCTCTTACATTTCAAACTTAAGACTTGGGCTCTTGCATGCGAGTATGCCAAATATTGATAATATACAATTACAGTAGACTTTCAAATTCGGACTTTTGGGACCGAAATGTCAACCGAATTAGAGCGAAATTCGGGTGTCAAATTATTTGAAATACAACGATTTTTTGTTTATCTGCATTTCTCATATTGAGTTTGCATGCTCACTGCTATTATCAATTTCATGAAAACTTCTTAATAATGCAAAATAACATGAAAACTAAGACAAATCATGAAAAATTTAAGCATATTTGCTTCAATTCATAATAATAATCGAACTTGGAAAATGTCAACAAACTTTTTTTGAATTTAACTGCCGCCCGAATTAAAATGTAGCCCGATCTTAAAAGAGCTGAATTAGCGACAGTCTACTGTAGTTTTATGCTCGAGAAAAAAGTGTGAAATTCTATTCTATATAACCTCAAAAAATGGAGATATCAGTTTCGCAATTGGAAAGATCTCCGGTCTTGGACGGTGAGATCTCTCTGTCTAGAATCTCACACTTGTGAGTTCGGGTCCCGCTCAGCGCAAGTAACACAATACTATGAAACGTAATAAGGTACAGTGCCTCTGCCCACAAAAATCCGGAGGCATAGAAGAAACATTCACAGTCCTGAGAAGATGCTCGAATTTTCCAAGAAGGGGAATATTGTAATGATTACATTGTACAGTATAGACTCTCTCTCTCAATCGGGAATATGGGGCGAAATGTCATCCGGTTTAGCGATAGAATAGCGTCAAAGCCTTTGTAAATTCCACAAAAAGCGCTCAATTATAAAGAATCACGACAAAATAGGAAGAACTACAGCGAATTTAAGCAAATTAGCTTCCTAATTAAACGTGAAAATTGTCAACAAAATTTATCGCCCGATTGAGAAAGAGCCGATTGAGCGAGAGTCTACTGTAATATCAAATAAAGTGTCTCGATACAATTAAAAATAATCTCAAAAATCAGGCAATATTTTTAGGAAAAAAAAACAAAGTTTTTAAACATATTTTTGACAATTTAAGAAACAAATTGATAATTTCAATACGATTTTGTATTTAAGATTTTAATTAAATTCAGATATCTAAGATAATTCAACCTCAAAAAAACTTTAAGGTTGGAACTTAATGCAGTCCTAACCTACAAATGCAAAAGCTCAAGAGAGAAGTCAGCAAAATCGTTCAATTTGCTTTTGATCCGCCTAAATTAGAGGAAAATCACAAGCATTCAAGAAACAAGCATCCAAATCATGTTTTGCAAATATTTTAACTTTAAGGTTAGGATGAACATAACCTCAATTTCCATCATAACCTCTTTACTGAATATGACAATAAGAGCCATTTGAATTTATTTTTGATAAAAATATTTGAAAATATTATATTAGCCTCAAATGCAAAATAACCCAAAATCAAAATATTTGTTGACTGTCGTGAATATCAATAGTTTCAGTGGAATTTAGTCATTCCTAAGAGAAACATTTGTGCAGACTATTTGTTGTTTTGCTTCATTGTTGATTCACAAGGGAAGTTCAATACACCCATTTATTATTATCTCGGGGCTTTTGGGGAGTTAAAGTTCATTGGTTGACTTAGAGGAGGATGAATCAATTGTTTATTAATTTTTAGGGAGAGAGAGTACCTAAGATTATTTCCTCCACTGTATCATATAAACCAATAAGCACGAATACTTGAAGTTTTTTACGTGTGTGAATTTCTCTTTTTTCATTGCACCTATTTACAAGTAATATCATGTGATTCAATAATTTTTTTTTCTTTATTTCTCTTCTTTCTCTTTCAAAACTTATAACAATATTTCACATCAAATATTTATTAATCTAATATTACAGCGTGGAAATGGAATAAGGGAAAAAGTAAAGTCTTACAATTTTCATAAATTCTCTCGCTCTACTTTAAAAAAAATATATATAATATTTTACAAAATTTTAATGCGCAAAAAACAATTTTTTAAGAGTGTTTTACGTCGCTTTTCAAAGTTCTTTTTTTTATATAATTTAATTCATTCAATAAGGCAATTTTTTCTATACCCAAAAAAAAGTCTCTCAAGGAGAGAGAAAGCAAAAAAAAAGAAGAATGTTTCGCTTTAAGAAAATTTACTCTCATTTGCATATTTTTTTCTCTCTATATTTATCCTTTTTAGCATTTCTCCATGGCAAAAAAAAATTGTGAATTTTATTTATAAAGGGATTTTATGTAGTCAAAAAGTGGGATTGCATATCAAAATAAATCGATATTGTGTTAGTTTTGTTGTTGTTAAGGTTTTGCTGAGAAATGGGAGCCCGTGATTAAAATATTGATTTGCTTTAATTAACATTTAATATATTTGGAGGGTTAACTTGTCGCTTTCTTCCAATCGACTTTGTCCTTTCTCTTCTTTTTTTTCTATTTTATTGTAACAAAATTGTCGCTGGGAGGATATGTTTTTCCTTTCAATATAAATTACCTTTTGGTTTTCGGTCCTCGTAGACTTCACTGTTTTCTTCAGAAGTCGAAATCTCTGTTCAGAATTGTGCTCTCTTCACCAGACATTTGTTCTCATCGCTCCCATTTCGCAGCATCCGACTGACCTGTCCACGTAAATTGGGCAAATTGATGCAGTAGAGCTTGTAGTAGAATTTAGGCAGAGCATTCACCGAATGCTACAACTCGAACAGCTCATCTTGCTGCCGTTCCAATCGCTGCAGAGAATTCTGCACATGGCGTCCCTGCGTCATGACAATCAAATGACTCGAATCACTGCCCGATGAGCTGTTTCTGTGATGCGATGAGGAACACGGATGCCCAGAGTAGGACGTTGAATTTGACCTCTTACTCGTGGGCGAAAATATTCCATCACCATCGACACAGTCCGGAGACAGGAAACTGTGATTTTATTGGTAAAGCCCGAACCAAGAGGAAAGAAGAAGCACAGAGAGAAAAGTAATATCCATTAGTGATGGGCAACTTTAATGGAAATTTATCTACAAAGCATGAGTTGATAATTTTCTCTTCCTCCTCTCTTTTCATTATTTAGTTCAGAAGAGGTCTTCTCCGTGGAAAACTTTTTTACTTCACAAACTAATTTTCCACTAACTGCAATTGTACATTTGTCTAAAAATACTTTCAATGAAGCTAAAATTAAACAAATTGTAGAACAAAATTGTGTCTTAAGAGACACAGAACTGTTCAATGCATAACGATGCAAATGGAAATGTTCTGGGCACAAAAACATCAGTTTTTCTATTTTTACTAACTCAGAGGATAAACGGTAAGAGATAGAGACTTCTGGTTTTCGCTGACCCCCCTTCCATTTAAGGAAGAATATGATATGCACTGAAACTATTTTTTAAATACCATATTTTTCAAGGAGTTAATTTTGGACTTCTTTAGATTTACCCATAAAAAATTTAGACCACGCCCCTTGAGGAGGCCTGACAGATTCAACTTGAGATTTAGGCATTTTCAAAAATTAAGTATTGAAATATACCAAATGCCTTCCAAAGTAATCAAGTTAATTATTTTCATTCTAGCTTATTCTATTAAGAAAAAGTTTTGTCAAACTAAAAGGAAAAGTTTGTCTAATGGCCTCTACACAGAATTTTATGTCCATATTGAAGCAAATTCCCTACACTTGTGTAAGAAAAACTCTTCAATATGGACATAATTATCTCTTGTGTGTAGAGGCCATAAAAAGGATGTTCTTCCATATGAAAAGTTTTGTCAAATTTATAAACAACGTCCTTTTAACAAAATTTTAACAAGATCGTTTTGTGACTTAGGGGAAACTGGGGCACCACTAAACACGGGGTAGCACCAAACACTAATTTTCATTGTTAAACTATTTGGAGTATCTCAACCATTTTTTCAGTGGACAGGTATCTTTATAGTGCCTATAAATGACTATAGGTCTTGTCTTCAGAAGACGATTATCTGATTAAAAATCGCAGTGTTTAATGCTACCCCATGTTTGGTGATGCCCCAGTTTCCCCTAAGTGTTTTTTGTGTAGCAATCCTGCACAAAACCGCATTTTTTTTTATCAAAAGAGGTGGCAAAGTGTCCCAGGCGTTCGAGGTTTTGCGAAGTGCTCGAACTCGTGACATAGATGCTATCCTTCGAAAGTATTTTCTCATCATTTACCGTTTACCGATTCTGAACCGATTTAAACCGATTTGTAAATCACTCAAAAGATCCCACAAAATAATTTTAAGAGTAGTAAAATTGGTTTTCAGACAAAAATTACTTATCGGTTTATAACCGGTTTACAACCGATTTGAATGGATTTATACATCACTCAAAACATTTCCCAAAATAACTTAGGACTAATATAATTTAATTTCGAATAAAAATTAGTTATCGGTTATGAACCGGTTCATTATCTGTTCAAAATCGATTGAAACCGGTTCAGTTTTGTCGGAAATTCAAGATCTTTCCAATAAGCCCAAACATAAGTCCATTTGCTTGATAAATGCGCTTTTTAGAACGCGTTTTTTGACCACAGCGTGCACTACAGCAATATCAAAGAATTTTTAAATTTTATAAGAATTTTCTTTTAAACTTTTAAATAACGCAGTTTAGTAAAAAAAAGATCATCAAAAAAGAGTGTTTATTGTGGGAAATTTATTTATTTTTACATTAAAACGACAAAATCGGACAAATGGCATAATCTGAGCAAAAAATGATGTTTGGACGAAATATAGATATAAATGTCCTCTGCAATTATGCGAAAGTAATCATCAAAATTTGAGCAATAATTGAGTTTATGTAATATGAAAAATGCCTTTTCGAATGTGGCGCTCCTAGCGTTGGTCTTGTGAAGTTCAAATTTTCTAGAAAGTTGTAGCGTCTTGCGAGATCTTTCATTTACACTCTCATTTGTCAAATTCGGTTAAACAGAACCAGGGACATGGCGTTGTTAATTTCGCAAATTTTGACCTCTCATATCTCATATATTGCAATAACGGCGAACCTAGGCTACAACACTCTAAAATTTGATTAACTTGCACAATGGCGTTTTTGAGAAAAATGAATTTGAATTTTGATGAATTTTAACGCTATCGCAGCGCCACCTGTGGTGACTTTTTGAACTTTCATCTGCCAGTGCTCATCGAGACGAAACCAAAAATCCAAAATTTAGGTCAAAATGTTAATTATAACCGGAGATATAGGCCGGTTAATTTTCAAACTTTGACCCCTTATAGCTCGGGTCAGGGGTTATGGATCGACTTAAGTATTTCTTTGTTTGTGAGGTATAATCAGCGGCTACAACATACTAAAATTTGAACCCCATGCACAGTGGAGTTTCTGTATTATTTAACTTAAAAAATTGAAAATTTTTCTTTTCAATAATAGCGCTCCTAGCGGTGGCTTTATAAACTTGTGATGTTAGAAGGGGAAGAGGAATTTCACGAGAGCTTTCTAAAACGCTGTCACTTTTTAAATTCTGACCGTGGTATCAGATATAAGATTAATATTAATATTAAGAAAAGCCGGAGAGAGAGAGGTTAGAATTCAAAATTCAAATGGAATATCATGTGTGTTAGAAACTACCCAGCGAGCACCAAATGCTAACCGAATGCAATTCAGCTGAAAACATATGTATTTTCAGCTGAATTCTGCTAACCTTGAAACAAAATTGGCGATTCAGTGCCATTTCCATATATTTGGTTAGCACTTTTTGTTCGACAACTGCTGATCAGTCAGCAAATTTTTGCTAGTCGATTCAGCAAAAATATGCTGAAAACGCTACTTTTTTCAGCTAAGTGTGCTCGCTGGGTAGTCCCCGGCGAGTGGCCTTCAAAGTTGAAGGCAATTTCTTACTTTCACATACAAATGCGTATGGGAATTTTTCTGCACTCGTGATCGCCATGCTAAATATTTAAAAAGTGAGAAGTTTTTCCGTATTATAAGATACATTTCTGTATGGAGCGATAAATATACTAAATTTTTGTTTAAATAAATTTTTTCCTTGGAGCACTGTGAGCTGAGTCCGAGATCAATTTAGGAATTGGCTTCAAATAGCTCCATATAAAAAGGCCAACTTGCCAGGCGCTTGGTGTTAAATAAGAATAGGACTTGTGCTGTGTATTTGTGAAAGTTTTCGAAAGCTTCTTCTGTTACTTTTTTAAAATTCTATTGGAAACAAGTGGCCAAAAGTACAGAAACATGCATAGTTCCATAAAATGCATTTTTCACTAAAATACCCAAAAAAAAATTTGGGAATTCTCTTGGATTATTAGGAAGAAACGGCTTTAAGGTATCTTTGTACAAAATTTCATTTTATTTAAATAAAAATTATAAAAATTACAAGCACATGAAACCTTAAAGTGGCCAAAAGTACTTACTCCACCCTATATTCGTGATCGGGAAGTGGCGAAACACATTTTAGCAAAGGTTGAGCCCGATCGAAGGACATGAAATTTTAGTAGGATTTACAGGTTAGATTGTTAAAAATCAAGATCATTAAGAATTTAAAATCTTGATATCCACACGGTTTGTGTCTTGGATATCCAAAGGTTCACAGGCGTTCCACAAATTTGACATCTTGATCTTAAATTTTTGATTTCCGACAGGCAAAACATAAGAAGATTTCTCTGGATTTCAGAAAACCAAAATCTTGAAATTTCCTTGATCTTAGTCTCAAAATTAAGATTAGAATAAAAAATCCTTAAAAATATTTTGTAAAATTACAGTTCAATGGATTTGTTGTACTTAATTTGGGCATTTATTTTTTGTTTAATTCAATTTGGTCTAGTTCAACGATTTTAGGTAGGATAGTGGAATTTGTATTCTAATGCTCAACTTTTCAGAACAGTAGAAATTCGTCGGATCACTGCTAGTGGCGCTGCAATCGCATTACGATCTTGATCTCAACAAATTAGGGTATATGCATGAAGCATATGCTTCATAGCAATTAAATAATTATCTCAGCGCGAATAATTGATTAGCAAATATTTTCTGCGATTCTAATTCAAGGCTTTCACCAATTTACTCATTTAGCACGCAACTTTTATTTAAGAAAAACGTGCTTTACTATTTTTGTCATGATTCTGTGCGGAACTATTTCCAGCAAAGACAATTTTTGCTGCAAAACATTTCACAGTCCTCTTGAAGGAGGAGGAGGAGGAAGAAAAAGTAGCTCTTAATTTTAGCTAAAGCTACGCGAAGAAAGCAAAAGCGTGACCTAAACACTTTCGAAAGTAAGACAACGTTCGGCGAATATTTAAAGAAAAGTAGATTTGTATTTGTTTTCAAAATTATGCTCTTTTTTTTGTTGCGCGGGATTTCGCAAAGAGTCTTTTTGAAGTCGAGAGAGAGGAAAATGAGAAAAATATTCAACTAAAGACGTAATTCTGAATGGCAAAATATGGCTTTTGGAGTGTGACCGATAAATGGTGTCTGGGAGATTATTAGGAATTTTTAATCTAATCTCTTTTGAAAATCTCAATTGGATTTTGATATGGAGAGGCTTTTATAAGTGGCTTCAATTGATTTACTTACTCAATACTATTTTGGGACTTTTTGACGTATTTCCGGGACTCGGCAATGGTGCTGTCGATTTTTCCCAGGAACTCATCGACACTCCGTCGATTCTCCTCGTCCGGCGAGAGGGGCATATGATCCAGGGATCGTGTGGTGTTTGCATTGGGATCGGAGGAGCAACTGCCGGCAAAGGAAGTGGCTCTCTGGGGAGGCAGGGAGTGAGGGCGTTCATCTTTGGGTGCATACGGAGAATTCCTGTCCACAGGCACCATTAAGTACTGCCGCAGGAACAGGCTGTCCGAGGCATACAGGCGATTAGCCCTACGAATCTGTTCGGTCTGGAAAGGACAGGAAGAATGGGATGATTATTGAACCATCTGGGAAGGTTATGGCTAAAATTCTTACCGAGCAGCCATATTTCAGGGCAATTCCCTGCAATGTATCAGTTTTCTCCACCTCATGCCGAACTAGAACATCAGTATTTCTCACGTGATTGCATGTGCTGCCGTATTTCTTGAGAGATCTCGCTGATTCTCGAATTGATTGCTTCTCCGTGAAGAATGAGTCCTCCTCCATTTGTGTCACTATTTCTGTGAACTGTTTTTACACCAATTTACCATTAAAACACCTTCAGGTCAATCACCCCAATTGATAGATCAATGTAGTAGGATGAGATTTAGCAAGATCTTTTGCTAGATTACTGAACAATTTTGTTAATTATCGATACTCTTTTTTACTGAAGAAAAACACAAAAATTTCCATGAATTGACAGTCGGACGTGTGAGTTGAAACTGAATTCAATGGGCGAGAAATTTTCAGGCTCACACCAAAACAATGCTGCCAACTTCGACAATTAATGCCTACTCTTAATTTTAAAAACAATCTCTTACCTCATCTCTTAAAAAATTGCCTCCAAAATTTTAAAGAAAAATCAAGGAAAAATTAATTCACATTGAAAATTTGCAATTCAAACCCGTATTTCGTGCAAGATTTCATGGATTGAGTGATAAGGAAATGATTGAGAGGTAAATGCTCTAATAAAAGGAATTATAGGTAATTTCGTTTCGACACCTAAAGTTCTAAATGTTTTTTTTTATAAAGTTTGTTCAAGTGGTTATAGCATTTTTGGAGAGTGTGCTAATAAAAGCCATATGATTGAGAAATCATCAAAATAAGTCACACTAACCGCTGAATTCTAGTATAAAACAATTTAACAAAGAATGACTGACGTCTTAACTTATTAACCCTGAATTGTCAAAAGCATAGATACTAAATAGAGGAAAACATGGCTATTTACAACAATTATTCATTCTAATTTTTTTTTTAATTTTGCATTTAATTATTTCGAGAAGTTTTATTGTGCTAATTCAATGAAAAATGGAAAGTTAAGTATTGTATTGGTTGGTGTCACGACTGTTTGGTCGTTTTAGAACACGGCGAGAACTGGGGAAAACAGTCGCGAGAGGAATCAATACAAAAGAGAAGTCGATAATGCAGAGCACTTGAGAACAGTAAAGTACTAAAACTCGCGTCCATCAGGGGAAATTCTATAATTTTTGTAGCATTGTTACACTGAGTTCGAAATCTGACAATGCTAGTCGAGTTTTTTCTCATATCACATGTGTTCGAAAATGCGATTAATTGATTTGTTAATGTATTTTTTTACTTAATGATATTAATCAAATACAGTTAGTTGATTTGTTTAACAAAAATTATTTTTATTGAATTTCCAGAAATCTCAAACATCTTCTGATAGATAATGTCACGTGAACTGAAATGGCAATGTCGCGGCTACAGAATCGCATTTTCGAAAAAGCTCTCCTGAGATTCAAACGCGATTTGTCATGTCATATGGCGTTGTCAGACCAAAATTAACCTAGAGGAGAAAGATTTTTTCTTCATTTTTCATTGGAATGGAGTAAACTTTCGCTTATCCGTGAAAGTGGGATCAAAATGTCACATGGATTAGAGAGATTGATACTCTCAATATCAATTGGGCTCTTTTTCAATTAAACTGTTTCTCAATGGGGCAACCTCTTATTCGGATGGATTTTCTGTCACGAAATATTTTGTTGACAACTTTCACATTTGATT